>NW_018745100.1:0-43095 GCF_001683475.1 Chenopodium quinoa
TCAATTTGCTTTGTAGAATGCATTTCACTTTCATTTGATTTATATAGCTTTGTTTGAATGTGTTTGACTTTCATTTAAATTAAAAAGCTTTTTTTGAATGTGTTTGACTGTCATTTGATTTAAACGGCTTTGTTTGAATGTGTTTAACTTTTATTTGATTCAATTAGCTTTGTAGAATGTATTTTACTTTTATTTGATTTAATTAGCTTTGTTTAAATTTATTTGACTATCATTTGATTCAAATAGCTTTGTTTGAATATGTTTGACTTTCATTTGATTCAATTAGCTTTGTAGAATGTATTTGACTTTCATTTAATTGAAATAGCTTTATTTGAATGTTGTTTGACTTTCATTTGATTCAATTAGCTTTGTAGAATGTATTTGACTATCATTTAATTCGAAATCTTTGTTTGAATGTGTTTGACTTTCATTTGATTCAATTAGCTTTGTTTGAATGTGTTTGACTTTAATTTAATTCAATTAGCTTTGTAGAATGTATTAGACTTTTATTTGATTTAATTGGCTTTGTTTTAATGTATTTGACTTCATTTGATTCAATCTTTCATTTGATTCAAATAGCTTTGTTTGAATGTGTTTGACTTTCATTTGATTCAATTAGCTTTGTAGAATGTATTTGACTTTCATTTGATTAAAATAGCTTTGTTTGAATGTGCTTGAATGTCATTGATTCAATTAGCTTTGTTTGAATGTGTTTGACTTTCATTTGATTCAATTAGCTTTGTTGAATGTAATTGACTTTCATTCGATTAAAATAGCTTTGTTTGAATGTGCTTGACTTTCATTTGATTCAATTAGCTTTGTTTGAATGTGTTTGACTTTCATTTGATTCAATTAGCTTTGTTTGAATGTGTTTGACTTTAATTTAATTCAATTAGCTTTGTAGAATGTATTAGACCTTTATTTGATTTAATTAGCTTTGTTTTAATGTATTTGACTCTCATTTGATTCAAATAGCTTTGTTTGAATGTGTTTGACTTTCATTTGATTCAATTAGCTTAGTAGAATGTATTTGACTTTCATTTAATTCAAATAGCTTTGTTTGAAATGTGTTTGACTTTCATTTGTTTCAATTAGCTTTGTAGAATGTATTTGACTTTCACTTGATTCGAAAGCTTTATTTGAATGTGTTTGACTTTCTTAAAATACGATTAGCTTGTTTTGAATGTGTTTGACTTTAATTTAATTCAATTAGCTTTGTAGAATGTATTTGACTTCCATTTGATTCAATTAGCTTTGTTTGAATGTATTTGATTTTTATATGATTCAATTAGCTTTGTAGAATGTATTTAACTTTTGTTTGATTTAATTAGCTTTGTTTGAATGTGTTTGACTTTCATTTGATTTAATTAGCTTTGTAGAATGTATTTGACTTTCATTTGATTCAAATAGCTTTATTTGAATGTGTTTGACTTTCATTTGCTTCAATTAGCTTTGTAGAATGTATTTGACATTCATTTTATTAAAATAGCTTTGTTTGAATGTGTTTGACTTTCATTTGATTCAATGAGCTTTATAGAATGTATTTGACTTTCATTTGATTCGAAATCTTTGTTTGAATGTGTTTGACTTTCATTTGATTCAATTAGCTTTGTTTGAATGTGTTTGACTTTAATTTAATTCAATTAGCTTTGTAGAATGTATTAGACTTTTATTTGATTTAATTAGCTTTGTTTTAATGTATTTGACTCTCATTTGATTCAAATAGCTTTGTTTGAATGTGTTTGACTTTCATTTTGATTCAAATAGCTTTGTTTGAATGTGTTTGACTTTCATTTGATACAATTAGCTTTGTAGAACGTATTTGACTTTCATTTGATACAATTAGCTTTGTATAATGTATTTGACTGTCATTTGATTCAAATAGCTTTGTTTAAATGTGTTTGACTTTCATTTGATTCAATTAGCTTAGTAGAATGTATTTGACTTTCATTTGATTCAAATAGCTTTGTTTGAATGTGTTTGACTATCATTTGTTTCAATTAGCTTTGTAGAATGTATTTGACTTTCACTTGATTCGAAAGCTTTATTTGAATGTGTTTGACTTTCGTTAAATTCAATTAGCTTGTTTTGAATGTGTTTGACTTTAATTTAATTCAATTAGCTTTGTAGAATGTATTTGACTTCCATTTGATTCAATTAGCTTTGTTTGAATGTATTTGACTTTTATATGATTCAATTAGCTTTTTAGAATGTATTTGACTTTTATTTGATTTAATTAGCTTTGTTTGAATGTGTTTGACTTTCATTTGATTCAATTAGCTTTGTAGAATGTATTTGACTTTCATTTGATTCAAATGGCTTTATTTGAATGTGTTTGACTTTCATTTGATTCAATTAGCTTTGTAGAATTTATTTGACATTCATTTTATTAAAATAGCTTTGTTTGAATGTGTTTGACTTTCATTTGATTCAATTAGCTTTGTAGAATATATTTGACTTTCATTTTATTCGAAATCTTTATTTGAATGTGTTTGACTTTCATTTGATTCAATTAGCTTTTTTGAATGTGTTTGACTTTAATTTAATTCAATTAGCTTTGTAGAATGTATTAGACTTTTATTTGATTTAATTAGCTTTGTTTTAATGTATTTGACTCTCATTTGATTCAAATATCTTTGTTTGAATGTGTTTGACTTTCATTTGATTCAAATAGCTTTGTTTGAATGTGTTTGACATTCATTTGATTCAATCAGCTTTGTAGAATGTAATTGACTTTCATTCGATTAAAATAGCTTTGTTTGAATGTGCTTGACTTTCATTTGATTCAATTAGCTTGGTTTGAATGTGTTTGACTTTCATTTGATTCAATTAGCTTTGTTGAGTGTATTTAACTTTCATTTGATTCAATTAGCTTTGTTTGAATGTGTTTGACTTTCATTTGATTCAAATAGCTTTGTTTGAATGCGTTTAACTTTCATTTGATTCAATTAGCTTTGAAGAATACATTTCACTTTCATTTAATTTAAACAACTTTGTTTGAATGTGTTTGACTTTCATTTGGCTCAAATAGCTTTATTTGATTGCGTTTGACTTTCATTTGATACAATTAGCTTTGTAGAACGTATTTGACTTTCATTTGATTCAAATAGCTTTATTTGAATGTGTTTGACTTTCATTTGATTCAATTAGCTTTGTTTGAATGTGTTTCACTTTCATTTGATTCAATTAGCTTTGTAGAATGCATTTCACTTTCATTTGATTCAAATAGCTTTGTTTGAATGTGTTTTGACTTTCATTTGATACAATTAGCTTTGTAGAATGTATTTGACTGTCATTTGATTCAAATAGCTTTGTTTGAATGTGTTTGACTTTCATTTGTTTCAATTAGCTTAGTAGAATGTATTTGACTTTCACTTGATTCGAAATCTTTATTTGAATGTGTTTGACTTTCGTTAAATTCAATTAGCTTGTTTTGAATGTGTTTGACTTTAATTTAATTCAATTAGCTTTGTAGAATGTATTTGACGTCCATTTGATTCAATTAGCTTCGTTTGAATGTATTTGACTTTTATATGATTCAATTAGCTTTGTATAATGTATTTGACTTTTATTTGATTTAATTAGCTTTGTTTGAATGTGTTTGACTTTCATTTGATTCAATTAGCTTTGTAGAATATATTTGACTTTCGTTTGAATCAAATAACTTTGTTTGACTGTGTTTGACTTTCATTTGATTCAATTTGCTTTGTAGAATGTATTTGACTTTCATTTTCTTCAAATAGCTTTGTTTGAATGTGTTTGACTTTCATTTGATTCAATTAGCTTTGTAGAATGTATTTGACATTCATTTTATTAAAATAGCTTTATTTGAATGTGTTTGACTTTCATTTGATTCAATTAGCTTTGTTTGAATGTCTTTGACTTTCATTTGATTCAATTAGCTTTGTAGAATGTATTTGACTTTAATTTGATTCAAATAGCTTTGTTTGAATGTGTTTGACTTTCAATTGATTCAATTAGCTTTGTAGAATGTGTTTGACTGTCATTTGATTCAAATAGCTTTGTTTGAATGTGTTTGAATTTTATTTAGATTAATTTGCTTTGTAGAATGCATTTCACTTTCATTTGATTTATATAGCTTTATTTGAATGTGTTTGACTTTCATTTAAATT
The DNA here is from genome assembly GCF_001683475.1 of Chenopodium quinoa. Taxonomy (NCBI): domain Eukaryota; kingdom Viridiplantae; phylum Streptophyta; class Magnoliopsida; order Caryophyllales; family Amaranthaceae; genus Chenopodium; species Chenopodium quinoa. The sequence goes on from NW_018745100.1 coordinate 4,134, forward strand.
AAAAAGCTTTTTTTGAATGTGTTTGACATTCATTTGATTAAAATAGCTTTGTTTGAAAATGTTTGACTTTCATTTGATTAAATTAGCTTTAGTTGAATGTGTTTGACTTTCATTTGATTCAATTTGCTTTGTTGAATGTATTTGACTTTTATTTGATTTAATTAGCTTTGTTTTTGTATTTGACTCTCAATTGATTCAAATAGCTTTGTTTGAATGTGTTTGACTTTCATTTGATTCAAATAGCTTTGTTTGAATGTGTTTTACTTTCATTTGATTCAATTAGCTTGGTAGAATGTATTTGACTTTCATTTGATTAAAATAGCTTTGTTTGAATGTCCTTGACTTTCATTTGATTCAATTAGCTTTGTTTGAATGTGTTTGACTTTCATTTGATTCAATTAGCTTTGTTGAATGTATTTGACTTTCATTTGATTCAATTAGCTTTGTTGGAATGTGTTTGACTTTCATTTGATTCAATTAGCTTTGTAGAATGTATTTGACTCTCATTTGATTCAAATAGGTTTGTTTGAATGCGTTTAACTTTCATTTGATTCAATTAGCTTTGTAGCATACATTTCACTTTAATTTAATTTAAACAACTTTGTTTGAATGTGTTTGACTTTCATTTGACTCAAATAGCTTTATTTGGTTGCGTTTGACTTTCATTTGACTCAAATAGCTTTATTTGATTGCGTTTGACTTTCATTTGATACAATTAGCTTTGTAGAACGTATTTGACTTACATTTGATTCAAATAGCTTTGTTTGAATGTGTTTGACTTTCATTTGATTCAATTAGCTTTGTAGAATGTATTTGACTTTCATTTGAGTCAAATAACTTTGTTTGATTGTGTTTGACTTTCATTTGTTTCAATTTGCTTTGTAGAATGTATTTGACTTTTATTTTCTTCAAGTAGCTTTGTTTGAATGTGTTTGACTTTCATTTAATTCAATTAGCTTTGTAGAATATATTTGACATTCATTTAATTAAAATAGCTTTGTTTGAATGTGTTTGACTTCATTTGATTCAATTAGCTTTGTAGAATGTATTTGACTTTCATTTGATACAATTAGCTTTGTAGAACGTATTCGACTTACATTTGATTCAAATAGCTTTGTTTGAATGTGTTTGACTTTAATTTAATTCAATTAGCTTTGTAGAATGTATTAGACTTTTATTTGATTTAATTAGCTTTGTTTGAATGTATTTGACTTTCATTTGATTCAAATAGCTTTGTTTGAATGTGTTTGACTTTCATTTGATTCAAATAGCTTTGTTTGAATGTGTTTGACTTTCATTTGATTCAATTAGCTTTGTAGAATGTATTTGACTTTCATTTGATTAAAATAGCTTTGTTTGAATGTGCTTGACTTTCATTTGATTCAATTAGCTTCGTTTGAATGTGTTTGACTTTTATTTGATTCAATTAGCTTTGTTGAATGAATTTGACTTTCATTTGATTCAAATAGCTTTATTTGATTGCGTTTGACTTTCATTTGATACAATTAGCTTTGTAGAACGTATTCGACTTACATTTGATTCAAATAGCTTTGTTTGAATGTGTTTGACTTTCATTTGATTCAATTAGCTTTGTAGAATGTATTTGACTTTCATTTGAGTCAAATAACTTTGTTTGACTGTGTTTGACTTTCATTTGTTTCAATTTGCTTTGTAGAATGTATTTGACTTTCATTTTCTTCAAATAGCTTTGTTTGAATGTGTTTGACTTTCATTTGATTCAATTAGCTTTGTAGAATGTATTTGACATTCATTTCATTAAAATAGCTTCGTTTGAATGTGTTTGACGTTCATTTGATTCAATTAGCTTTGTTTGAATGTGTTTGACTTTCATTTGATTCAAATAGCTTTGTTTGAATGTGTTTGACTTTCATTTGATTCAATTAGCTTTGTAGAATGTATTTGACTTTTATTTGATTTAATTAGCTTTGTTGGAATGTATTTGACTGTCATTTGATTCAAATAGCTTTGTTTGAATGTGTTTCATTTTCATTTGATTCAATTAGCTTTGTAGAATGCATTTCACTTTCATTTGATTCAAATAGCTTTGTTTGAATGTGTTTGACATTCATTTGATACAATTAGCTTTGTAGAATGTATTTGACTGTCATTTGATTCAAATAGCTTTGTTTGAATGTGTTTGACTTTCATTTGATTCAATTAGCTTAGTAGAATGTATTTGACTTTCATTTGATTCAAATAGCTTTGTTTGAATGTGTTTGACTTTCATTTGATTCAATTAGCTTTGTAGAATGTATTTGACTTTCATTTGATTCAAATAGCTTTGTTTGAATGTGTTTGACTTTCATTTGATTCAATTAGCTTTGTAGAATGTATTTGACTTTCATTTGATTTAAATAGCTTTGTTTGAATATGCTTGACTTTCATTTGATTCAAGTAGCTTTGTTTGAATGTGTTTGACCTTTATTTGATTCAATTAGCTTTGTTGAATGAATTTGACTTTCATTTGATTCAATTATCTTTGTTTAAATGTATTTGACTTTCATTTGATTCAATTAGCTTTGTAGAACGTATTTGACTCTCATTTGATTCAAATAGCTTTGTTTGAATGCATTTAACTTTCATTTGATTCAATTATCTTTGTAGAATGCATTTCACTTTCATTTGATTTAAATAACTTTGTTTGAATGCGTTTGACTTTCATTTGATTCAAATAACTTTATTTAAAAGTGTTTGACTTTCATTTGTTACAATTAGCTTTATTGAACGTATTTGACATTCATTCGATTAAAATAGCTTTGTTTGAATATGTTTGACTTTCATTTGATTTAATTAGCTTTAGTTGAATGTGTTTAACTATCATTTGATTCAATTTGCTTTGTTGAATGTATTTGACTTTCAGTTGATTCAATTAGCTTTGTTTGAATGTGTTTGACTTTCATTTGATTCAATTAGCTTTGTAGAATGTATTTGACTTTTATTTGATTTAATTAGTTTTGTTTGAATGTATTTGACTCTCATTTGATTCAAGTAGCTTTGTAGAATGAATTTACTTTCATTTGATTCAAATAGCTTTGTTTGAATGTGTTTGACTTTCATTTGATACAATTAGCTTTGTAGAATGTATTTGACTGTCATTTGATTCAAATAGCTTTGTTTGAATGTGTTTGACTTTCATTTGATTCAATTAGCTTTGTTTGAATGTGTTTGACATTCATTTGATTCAATCAGCTTTGTAGAATGTAATTGACTTTCATTCGATTAAAATAGCTTTGTTTGAATGTGCTTGACTTTCATTTGATTCAATTAGCTTGGTTTGAATGTGTTTGACTTTCATTTGATTCAATTAGCTTTGTTGAGTGTATTTAACTTTCATTTGATTCAATTAGCTTTGTTTGAATGTGTTTGACTTTCATTTGATTCAAATAGCTTTGTTTGAATGCGTTTAACTTTCATTTGATTCAATTAGCTTTGAAGAATACATTTCACTTTCATTTAATTTAAACAACTTTGTTTGAATGTGTTTGACTTTCATTTGGCTCAAATAGCTTTATTTGATTGCGTTTGACTTTCATTTGATACAATTAGCTTTGTAGAACGTATTTGACTTTCATTTGATTCAAATAGCTTTATTTGAATGTGTTTGACTTTCATTTGATTCAATTAGCTTTGTTTGAATGTGTTTCACTTTCATTTGATTCAATTAGCTTTGTAGAATGCATTTCACTTTCATTTGATTCAAATAGCTTTGTTTGAATGTGTTTGACTTTCATTTGATACAATTAGCTTTGTAGAATGTATTTGACTGTCATTTGATTCAAATAGCTTTGTTTGAATGTGTTTGACTTTCATTTGTTTCAATTAGCTTAGTAGAATGTATTTGACTTTCACTTGATTCGAAATCTTTATTTGAATGTGTTTGACTTTCGTTAAATTCAATTAGCTTGTTTTGAATGTGTTTGACTTTAATTTAATTCAATTAGCTTTGTAGAATGTATTTGACGTCCATTTGATTCAATTAGCTTCGTTTGAATGTATTTGACTTTTATATGATTCAATTAGCTTTGTATAATGTATTTGACTTTTATTTGATTTAATTAGCTTTGTTTGAATGTGTTTGACTTTCATTTGATTCAATTAGCTTTGTAGAATATATTTGACTTTCGTTTGAATCAAATAACTTTGTTTGACTGTGTTTGACTTTCATTTGATTCAATTTGCTTTGTAGAATGTATTTGACTTTCATTTTCTTCAAATAGCTTTGTTTGAATGTGTTTGACTTTCATTTGATTCAATTAGCTTTGTAGAATGTATTTGACATTCATTTTATTAAAATAGCTTTATTTGAATGTGTTTGACTTTCATTTGATTCAATTAGCTTTGTTTGAATGTCTTTGACTTTCATTTGATTCAATTAGCTTTGTAGAATGTATTTGACTTTAATTTGATTCAAATAGCTTTGTTTGAATGTGTTTGACTTTCAATTGATTCAATTAGCTTTGTAGAATGTGTTTGACTGTCATTTGATTCAAATAGCTTTGTTTGAATGTGTTTGAATTTTATTTAGATTAATTTGCTTTGTAGAATGCATTTCACTTTCATTTGATTTATATAGCTTTATTTGAATGTGTTTGACTTTCATTTAAATTAAAAAGCTTTTTTTGAATGTGTTTGACATTCATTTGATTAAAATAGCTTTGTTTGAATATGTTTGACTTTCATTTGATTAAATTAGCTTTAGTTGAATGTGTTTGACTTTCATTTGATTCAATTTGCTTTGTTGAATGTATTTGACTTTTATTTGATTTAATTAGCTTTGTTTTTGTATTTGACTCTCATTTGATTCAAATAGCTTTGTTTGAATGTGTTTGACTTTCATTTGATTCAAATAGCTTTGTTTGAATGTGTTTTACTTTCATTTGATTCAATTAGCTTTGTAGAATGTATTTGACTTTCATTTGATTAAAATAGCTTTGTTTGAATGTGCTTGACTTTCATTTGATTCAATTAGCTTTGTTTGAATGTGTTTGACTTTCATTTGATTCAATTAGCTTTGTTGAATGTATTTGACTTTCATTTGATTCAATTAGCTTTGTTGGAATGTGTTTGACTTTCATTTGATTCAATTAGCTTTGTAGAATGTATTTGACTCTCATTTGATTCAAATAGGTTTGTTTGAATGCGTTTAACTTTCATTTGATTCAATTAGCTTTGTAGAATACATTTCACTTTAATTTAATTTAAACAACTTTGTTTGAATGTGTTTGACTTTCATTTGACTCAAATAGCTTTATTTGGTTGCGTTTGACTTTCATTTGACTCAAATAGCTTTATTTGATTGCGTTTGACTTTCATTTGATACAATTAGCTTTGTAGAACGTATTTGACTTACATTTGATTCAAATAGCTTTGTTTGAATGTGTTTGACTTTCATTTGATTCAATTAGCTTTGTAGAATGTATTTGACTTTCATTTGAGTCAAATAACTTTGTTTGATTGTGTTTGACTTTCATTTGTTTCAATTTTCTTTGTAGAATGTATTTGACTTTTATTTTCTTCAAGTAGCTTTGTTTGAATGTGTTTGACTTTCATTTGATTCAATTAGCTTTGTTAGAATATATTTGACATTCATTTAATTAAAATAGCTTTGTTTGAATGTGTTTGACTTCATTTGATTCAATTAGCTTTGTAGAATGTATTTGACTTTCATTTGATTCAATTAGCTTTGTAGAACGTATTTGACTTACATTTGATTCAAATAGCTTTGTTTGAATGTGTTTGACTTTAATTTAATTCAATTAGCTTTGTAGAATGTATTTGACTTTTATTTGATTTAATTAGCTTTGTTTGAATGTATTTGACTTTCATTTGATTCAAATAGCTTTGTTTGAATGTGTTTGACTTTCATTTGATTCAAATAGCTTTGTTTGAATGTGTTTGACTTTCATTTGATTCAATTAGCTTTGTAGAATGTATTTGACTTTCATTTGATTAAAATAGCTTTGTTTGAATGTGCTTGACTTTCATTTGATTCAATTAGCTTCGTTTGAATGTGTTTGACTTTTATTTGATTCAATTAGCTTTGTTGAATGAATTTGACTTTCATTTGATTCAAATAGCTTTATTTGATTGCGTTTGACTTTCATTTGATACAATTAGCTTTGTAGAACGTATTCGACTTACATTTGATTCAAATAGCTTTGTTTGAATGTGTTTGACTTTCATTTGATTCAATTAGCTTTGTAGAATGTATTTTGACTTTCATTTGAGTCAAATAACTTTGTTTGACTGTGTTTGACTTTCATTTGTTTCAATTTGCTTTGTAGAATGTATTTGACTTTCATTTTCTTCAAATAGCTTTGTTTGAATGTGTTTGACTTTCATTTGATTCAATTAGCTTTGTAGAATGTATTTGACATTCATTTCATTAAAATAGCTTCGTTTGAATGTGTTTGACGTTCATTTGATTCAATTAGCTTTGTTTGAATGTGTTTGACTTTCATTTGATTCAAATAGCTTTGTTTGAATGTGTTTGACTTTCATTTGATTCAATTAGCTTTGTAGAATGTATTTGACTTTTATTTGATTTAATTAGCTTTGTTGGAATGTATTTGACTGTCATTTGATTCAAATAGCTTTGTTTGAATGTGTTTCACTTTCATTTGATTCAATTAGCTTTGTAGAATGCATTTCACTTTCATTTGATTCAAATAGCTTTGTTTGAATGTGTTTGACATTCATTTGATACAATTAGCTTTGTAGAATGTATTTGACTGTCATTTGATTCAAATAGCTTTGTTTGAATGTGTTTGACTTTCATTTGATTCAATTAGCTTAGTAGAATGTATTTGACTTTCATTTGATTCAAATAGCTTTGTTTGAATGTGTTTGACTTTCATTTGATTCAATTAGCTTTGTAGAATGTATTTGACTTTCATTTGATTCAAATAGCTTTGTTTGAATGTGTTTGACTTTCATTTGATTCAATTAGCTTTGTAGAATGTATTTGACTTTCATTTGATTTAAATAGCTTTGTTTGAATATGCTTGACTTTCATTTGATTCAAGTAGCGTTGTTTGAATGTGTTTGACCTTTATTTGATTCAATTAGCTTTGTTGAATGAATTTGACTTTCATTTGATTCAATTATCTTTGTTTAAATGTATTTGACTTTCATTTGATTCAATTAGCTTTGTAGAACGTATTTGACTCTCATTTGATTCAAATAGCTTTGTTTGAATGCATTTAACTTTCATTTGATTCAATTATCTTTGTAGAATGCATTTCACTTTCATTTGATTTAAATAACTTTGTTTGAATGCGTTTGACTTTCATTTGATTCAAATAACTTTATTTAAAAGTGTTTGACTTTCATTTGTTACAATTTGCTTTGTTGAACGTATTTGACATTCATTCGATTAAAATAGCTTTGTTTGAATATGTTTGACTTTCATTTGATTCAATTAGCTTTAGTTGAATGTGTTTAACTATCATTTGATTCAATTTGCTTTGTTGAATGTATTTGACTTTCAGTTGATTCAATTAGCTTTGTTTGAATGTGTTTGACTTTCATTTGATTCAATTAGCTTTTGTAGAATGTATTTTGACTCTCATTTGATTCAAGTAGCTTTGTAGAATGAATTTACTTTCATTTGATTCAAATAGCTTTGTTTGAATGTGTTTGACTTTCATTTGATACAATTAGCTTTGTAGAATGTATTTGACTGTCATTTGATTCAAATAGCTTTGTTTGAATGTGTTTGACTTTCATTTGATTCAATTAGCTTAGTAGAATGTATTTGACTTTCATTTGATTCAAATAGCTTTGTTTGAATGTGTTTGACTTTCATTTGATTCAAATAGCTTTGTTTGAATGCGTTTAACTTTCATTTGATTCAATTAGCTTTGAAGAATACATTTCACTTTCATTTAATTTAAACAACTTTGTTTGAATGTGTTTGACTTTCATTTGACTCAAATAGCTTTATTTGATTACGTTTGACTTTCATTTGATACAATTAGCTTTGTAGAACGTATTTGACTTTCATTTGATTCAAATAGCTTTATTTGAATGTGTTTGACTTTCATTTGATTCAATTAGCTTTGTTTGAATGTGTTTCACTTTCATTTGATTCAATTAGCTTAGTAGAATGTATTTGACTTTCATTTGATTCAAATAGCTTTGTTTAAATGTGTTTGACTTTCATTTGATTCAAATAGCTTTGTAGAATGTATTTGACTTTCATTTGATTCAAATAGCTTTGTTTGAATGTGTTTGACTTTCATTTGATTCAATTAGCTTTGTAGAATGTATTTGACTTTCATTTGATTTAAATAGCTTTGTTTCAATGTGCTTGACTTTCATTTGATTCAATTAGCTTTGTTTGAATGTGTTTGACCTTTATTTGATTCAATTAGCTTTGTTGAATGAATTTGACTTTCATTTGATTCAATTATCTTTGTTTAAATGTGTTTGACTTTCATTTGATTCAATTATCTTTGTAGAACGTATTTGACTCTCATTTGATTCAAATAACTTTGTTTGAATGCGTTTAACTTTCATTTGATTCAATTATCTTTGTAGAATGCATTTCACTTTCATTTGATTTAAATAACTTTGTTTGAATGCGTTTGACTTTCATTTGATTCAAATAGCTTTATTTGAATGTGTTTGACTTTCATTTGTTACAATTAGCTTTGTTGAACGTATTTGACATTCATTTGATTAAATTAGCTTTGTTTGAATATGTTTGACTTTCATTTGATTCAATTAGCTTTAGTTGAATGTGTTTAACTTTCATTTGATTCAATTTGCTTTGTTGAATGTATTTGACTTTCAGTTGATTCAAATAGCTTTGTTTGAATGTGTTTGACTTTCATTTGATTCAATTAGCTTTGTTTGAATGTATTTGACTTTTATATGATTCAATTAGCTTTGTAGAATGTATTTGACTTTTATTTGATTTAATTAGTTTTGTTTGAATGTATTTGACTCTCATTTGATTCAAATAGCTTTGTAGAATGAATTTACTATCATTTGATTCAAATAGCTTTGTTTGAATGTGTTTGACTTTCATTTGATACAATTATCTTTGTAGAATGTATTTGACTGTCATTTGACTCAAACAGCTTTGTTTGAATGTGTTTCACTTTCATTTGATTCAATTAGCTTTGTAGAATGCATTTCACTTTCATTTGATTCAAATAGCTTTGTTTGAATGTGTTTGACTTTCATTTGATACAATTAGCTTTGTAGAATGTATTTGACGGTCATTAGATTCAAATAGCTTTGTTTGAATGTGTTTGACTTTCATTTGATTCAATTAGCTTAGTAGAATGTATTTGACTTTCATTTGATTCAAATAGCTTTGTTTGAATGTGTTTGACTTTCATTTGTTTCAATTAGCTTTGTAGAATGTATTTGACTTTCACTTGATTCGAAATCTTTATTTGAATGTGTTTGACTTTCGTTAAATTCAATTAGCTTGTTTTGAATGTGTTTGACTTTAATTTAATTCAATTAGCTTTGTAGAATGTATTTGACGTCCATTTGATTCAATTAGCTTCGTTTGAATGTATTTGACTTTTATATGATTCAATTAGCTTTGTAGAATGTATTTGACTTTTATTTGATTTAATTAGCTTTGTTTGTATGTGTTTGACTTTCATTTGATTCAATTAGCTTTGTAGAATGTATTTGACTTTTATTTGATTTAATTAGCTTTGTTGGAATGTATTTGACTGTCATTTGATTCAAATAGCTTTGTTTGAATGTGTTTCACTTTCATTTGATTCAATTAGCTTTGTAGAATGCATTTCACTTTCATTTGATTCAAATAGCTTTGTTTGAATGTGTTTGACTTTCATTTGATTCAATTAGCTTAGTAGAATGTATTTGACTTTCATTTGATTCAAATAGCTTTGTTTGAATGTGTTTGACTTTCATTTGATTCAAATAGCTTTGTAGAATGTATTTGACTTTCATTCGATTAAAATAGCTTTGTTTGAATGTGTTTGACTTTCATTTGATTCAATTAGCTTTGTAGAATGTATTTGACTTTCATTTGATTTAATTAGCTTTGTTGGAATGTATTTGACTGTCATTTGATTCAAATAGCTTTGTTTGAATGTGTTTCACTTTCATTTGATTCAATTAGCTTTGTAGAATGCATTTCACTTTCATTTGATTCAAATAGCTTTGTTTGAATGTGTTTGACATTCATTTGATACAATTAGCTTTGTAGAATGTATTTGACTGTCATTTGATTCAAATAGCTTTGTTTGAATGTGTTTGACTTTCATTTGATTCAATTAGCTTAGTAGAATGTATTTGACTTTCATTTGATTTAAATAGCTTTGTTTGAATATGCTTGACTTTCATTTGATTCAATTAGCTTAGTAGAATGTATTTGACTTTCATTTGATTCAAATAGCTTTGTTTGAATGTGTTTGACTTTCATTTGATTCAATTAGCTTTGTAGAATGTATTTGACTTTCATTTGATTTAAATAGCTTTGTTTGAATATGCTTGACTTTCATTTGATTCAAGTAGCGTTGTTTGAATGTGTTTGACCTTTATTTGATTCAATTAGCTTTGTTGAATGAATTTGACTTTCATTTGATTCAATTATCTTTGTTTAAATGTATTTGACTTTCATTTGATTCAATTAGCTTTGTAGAACGTATTTGACTCTCATTTGATTCAAATAGCTTTGTTTGAATGCATTTAACTTTCATTTGATTCAATTATCTTTGTAGAATGCATTTCACTTTCATTTGATTTAAATAACTTTGTTTGAATGCGTTTGACTTTCATTTGATTCAAATAACTTTATTTAAAAGTGTTTGACTTTCATTTGTTACAATTTGCTTTGTTGAACGTATTTGACATTCATTCGATTAAAATAGCTTTGTTTGAATATGTTTGACTTTCATTTGATTCAATTAGCTTTAGTTGAATGTGTTTAACTATCATTTGATTCAATTTGCTTTGTTGAATGTATTTGACTTTCAGTTGATTCAATTAGCTTTGTTTGAATGTGTTTGACTTTCATTTGATTCAATTAGCTTTGTAGAATGTATTTGACTCTCATTTGATTCAAGTAGCTTTGTAGAATGAATTTACTTTCATTTGATTCAAATAGCTTTGTTTGAATGTGTTTGACTTTCATTTGATACAATTAGCTTTGTAGAATGTATTTGACTGTCATTTGATTCAAATAGCTTTGTTTGAATGTGTTTGACTTTCATTTGATTCAATTAGCTTAGTAGAATGTATTTGACTTTCATTTGATTCAAATAGCTTTGTTTGAATGTGTTTGACTTTCATTTGATTCAAATAGCTTTGTTTGAATGCGTTTAACTTTCATTTGATTCAATTAGCTTTGAAGAATACATTTCACTTTCATTTAATTTAAACAACTTTGTTTGAATGTGTTTGACTTTCATTTGACTCAAATAGCTTTATTTGATTACGTTTGACTTTCATTTGATACAATTAGCTTTGTAGAACGTATTTGACTTTCATTTGATTCAAATAGCTTTATTTGAATGTGTTTGACTTTCATTTGATTCAATTAGCTTTGTTTGAATGTGTTTCACTTTCATTTGATTCAATTAGCTTTGTAGAATGCATTTCACTTTCATTTGATTCAAATAGCTTTGTTTGAATGTGTTTGACTTTCATTTGATTCAAATAGCTTTGTAGAATGTATTTGACTTTCATTTGATTCAAATAGCTTTGTTTGAATGTGTTTGACTTTCATTTGATTCAATTAGCTTTGTAGAATGTATTTGACTTTCATTTGATTTAAATAGCTTTGTTTCAATGTGCTTGACTTTCATTTGATTCAATTAGCTTTGTTTGAATGTGTTTGACCTTTATTTGATTCAATTAGCTTTGTTGAATGAATTTGACTTTCATTTGATTCAATTATCTTTGTTTAAATGTGTTTGACTTTCATTTGATTCAATTATCTTTGTAGAACGTATTTGACTCTCATTTGATTCAAATAACTTTGTTTGAATGCGTTTAACTTTCATTTGATTCAATTATCTTTGTAGAATGCATTTCACTTTCATTTGATTTAAATAACTTTGTTTGAATGCGTTTGACTTTCATTTGATTCAAATAGCTTTATTTGAATGTGTTTGACTTTCATTTGTTACAATTAGCTTTGTTGAACGTATTTGACATTCATTTGATTAAATTAGCTTTGTTTGAATATGTTTGACTTTCATTTGATTCAATTAGCTTTAGTTGAATGTGTTTAACTTTCATTTGATTCAATTTGCTTTGTTGAATGTATTTGACTTTCAGTTGATTCAAATAGCTTTGTTTGAATGTGTTTGACTTTCATTTGATTCAATTAGCTTTGTTTGAATGTATTTGACTTTTATATGATTCAATTAGCTTTGTAGAATGTATTTGACTTTTATTTGATTTAATTAGTTTTGTTTGAATGTATTTGACTCTCATTTGATTCAAATAGCTTTGTAGAATGAATTTACTATCATTTGATTCAAATAGCTTTGTTTGAATGTGTTTGACTTTCATTTGATACAATTATCTTTGTAGAATGTATTTGACTGTCATTTGACTCAAACAGCTTTGTTTGAATGTGTTTCACTTTCATTTGATTCAATTAGCTTTGTAGAATGCATTTCACTTTCATTTGATTCAAATAGCTTTGTTTGAATGTGTTTGACTTTCATTTGATACAATTAGCTTTGTAGAATGTATTTGACGGTCATTAGATTCAAATAGCTTTGTTTGAATGTGTTTGACTTTCATTTGATTCAATTAGCTTAGTAGAATGTATTTGACTTTCATTTGATTCAAATAGCTTTGTTTGAATGTGTTTGACTTTCATTTGTTTCAATTAGCTTTGTAGAATGTATTTGACTTTCACTTGATTCGAAATCTTTATTTGAATGTGTTTGACTTTCGTTAAATTCAATTAGCTTGTTTTGAATGTGTTTGACTTTAATTTAATTCAATTAGCTTTGTAGAATGTATTTGACGTCCATTTGATTCAATTAGCTTCGTTTGAATGTATTTGACTTTTATATGATTCAATTAGCTTTGTAGAATGTATTTGACTTTTATTTGATTTAATTAGCTTTGTTTGTATGTGTTTGACTTTCATTTGATTCAATTAGCTTTGTAGAATGTATTTGACTTTTATTTGATTTAATTAGCTTTGTTGGAATGTATTTGACTGTCATTTGATTCAAATAGCTTTGTTTGAATGTGTTTCACTTTCATTTGATTCAATTAGCTTTGTAGAATGCATTTCACTTTCATTTGATTCAAATAGCTTTGTTTGAATGTGTTTGACTTTCATTTGATTCAATTAGCTTAGTAGAATGTATTTGACTTTCATTTGATTCAAATAGCTTTGTTTGAATGTGTTTGACTTTCATTTGATTCAAATAGCTTTGTAGAATGTATTTGACTTTCATTTGATTCAAATAGCTTTGTTTGAATGTGTTTGACTTTCATTTGATTCAATTAGCTTTGTAGAATGTATTTGACTTTCATTTGATTTAAATAGCTTTGTGTCAATGTGCTTGACTTTCATTTGATTCAATTAGCTTTGTTTGAATGTGTTTGACCTTTATTTGATTCAATTAGCTTTGTTGAATGAATTTGACTTTCATTTGATTCAATTATCTTTGTTTAAATGTGTTTGACTTTCATTTGATTCAATTAGCTTTGTAGAACGTATTTGACTCTCATTTGATTCAAATAACTTTGTTTGAATGCGTTTAACTTTCATTTGATTCAATTATCTTTGTAGAATGCATTTCACTTTCATTTGATTTAAATAACTTTGTTTGAATGCGTTTGAATTTCATTTGATTCAAATAGCTTTATTTGAATGTGTTTGACTTTCATTTGTTACAATTAGCTTTGTTGAACGTATTTGACATTCATTTGATTAAATTAGCTTTGTTTGAATATGTTTGACTTTCATTTGATTCAATTAGCTTTAGTTGAATGTGTTTAACTTTCATTTGATTCAATTTGCTTTGTTGAATGTATTTGACTTTCAGTTGATTCAAATAGCTTTGTTTGAATGTGTTTGACTTTCATTTGATTCAATTAGCTTTGTTTGAATGTATTTGACTTTTATATGATTCAATTAGCTTTGTAGAATGTATTTGACTTTTATTTGATTTTATTAGTTTTGTTTGAATGTATTTGACTCTCATTTGATTCAAATAGCTTTGTAGAATGAATTTACTTTCATTTGATTCAAATAGCTTTGTTTGAATGTGTTTGACTTTCATTTGATACAATTAGCTTTGTAGAATGTATTTGACTGTCATTTGATTCAAATAGCTTTGTTTGAATGTGTTTGACTTTCATTTGATTCAAATAGCTTTGTTTGAATGCGTTTAACTTTCATTTGATTCAATTAGCTTTGAAGAATACATTTCACTTTCATTTAATTTAAACAACTTTGTTTGAATGTGTTTGACTTTCATTTGACTCAAATAGCTTTATTTGATTACGTTTGACTTTCATTTGATACAATTAGCTTTGTAGAACGTATTTGACTTTCATTTGATTCAAATAGCTTTATTTGAATGTGTTTGACTTTCATTTGATTCAATTAGCTTTGTTTGAATGTGTTTCACTTTCATTTGATTCAATTAGCTTTGTAGAATGCATTTCACTTTCATTTGATTCAAATAGCTTTGTTTGAATGTGTTTGACTTTCATTTGATACAATTAGCTTTGTAGAATGTATTTGACGGTCATTAGATTCAAATAGCTTTGTTTGAATGTGTTTGACTTTCATTTGATTCAATTAGCTTAGTAGAATGTATTTGACTTTCATTTGATTCAAATAGCTTTGTTTGAATGTGTTTGACTTTCATTTGTTTCAATTAGCTTTGTAGAATGTATTTGACTTTCACTTGATTCGAAATCTTTATTTGAATGTGTTTGACTTTCGTTAAATTCAATTAGCTTGTTTTGAATGTGTTTGACTTTAATTTAATTCAATTAGCTTTGTAGAATGTATTTGACGTCCATTTGATTCAATTAGCTTCGTTTGAATGTATTTGACTTTTATATGATTCAATTAGCTTTGTAGAATGTATTTGACTTTTATTTGATTTAATTAGCTTTGTTTGAATGTGTTTGACTTTCATTTGATTCAATTAGCTTTGTAGAATGTATTTGACTTTTATTTGATTTAATTAGCTTTGTTGGAATGTATTTGACTGTCATTTGATTCAAATAGCTTTGTTTGAATGTGTTTCACTTTCATTTGATTCAATTAGCTTTGTAGAATGCATTTCACTTTCATTTGATTCAAATAGCTTTGTTTGAATGTGTTTGACCTTCATTTGATACAATTAGCTTTGTAGAATGTATTTGACTGTCATTTGATTCAAATAGCTTTGTTTGAATGTGTTTGACTTTCATTTGATTCAATTAGCTTAGTAGAATGTATTTGACTTTCATTTGATTCAAATAGCTTTGTTTGAATATGTTTGACTTTCATTTGATTCAAATAGCTTTGTAGAATGTATTTGACTTTCATTTGATTCAAATAGCTTTGTTTGAATGTGTTTGACTTTCATTTGATTCAATTAGCTTTGTAGAATGTATTTGACTTTCATTTGATTTAAATAGCTTTGTTTCAATGTGCTTGACTTTCATTTGATTCAATTAGCTTTGTTTGAATGTGTTTGACCTTTATTTGATTCAATTAGCTTTGTTGAATGAATTTGACTTTCATTTGATTCAATTATCTTTGTTTAAATGTGTTTGACTTTCATTTGATTCAATTAGCTTTGTAGAACGTATTTGACTCTCATTTGATTCAAATAACTTTGTTTGAATGCGTTTAACTTTCATTTGATTCAATTATCTTTGTAGAATGCATTTCACTTTCATTTGATTTAAAGAACTTTGTTTGAATGCGTTTGACTATCATTTGATTCAAATAGCTTTATTTGAATGTGTTTGACTTTCATTTGTTACAATTAGCTTTGTTGAACGTATTTGACATTCATTTGATTAAATTAGCTTTGTTTGAATATGTTTGACTTTCATTTGATTCAATTAGCTTTAGTTGAATGTGTTTAACTTTCATTTGATTCAATTTGATTTGTTGAATGTATTTGACTTTCAGTTGATTCAAATAGCTTTGTTTGAATGTGTTTGACTTTCATTTGATTCAATTAGCTTTGTTTGAATGTATTTGACTTTTATATGATTCAATTAGCTTTGTAGAATGTATTTGACTTTTATTTGATTTAATTAGTTTTGTTTGAATGTATTTGACTCTCATTTGATTCAAATAGCTTTGTTGAATGAATTTACTTTCATTTGATTCAAATAGCTTTGTTTGAATGTGTTTGACTTTCATTTGATACAATTAGCTTTGTAGAATGTATTTGACTGTCATTTGATTCAAATAGCTTTGTTTGAATGTGTTTGACTTTCATTTGATTCAATTAGCTTAGTAGAATGTATTTGACTTTCATTTGATTCAAATAGCTTTGTTTGAATGTGTTTGACTTTCATTTGATTCAAATAGCTTTGTTTGAATGCGTTTAACTTTCATTTGATTCAATTAGCTTTGAAGAATACATTTCACTTTCATTTAATTTAAACAACTTTGTTTGAATGTGTTTGACTTTCATTTGACTCAAATAGCTTTATTTTATTACGTTTGACTTTCGTTTGATACAATTAGCTTTGTAGAACGTATTTGACTTTCATTTGATTCAAATAGCTTTATTTGAATGTGTTTGACTTTCATTTGATTCAATTAGCTTTGTTTGAATGTGTTTCACTTTCATTTGATTCAATTAGCTTAGTAGAATGTATTTGACTTTCATTTGATTCAAATAGCTTTGTTTGAATGTGTTTGACTTTCATTTGATTCAAATAGCTTTGTAGAATGTATTTGACTTTCATTTGATTCAAATAGCTTTGTTTGAATGTGTTTGACTTTCATTTGATTCAATTAGCTTTGTAGAATGTATTTGACTTTCATTTGATTTAAATAGCTTTGTTTCAATGTGCTTGACTTTCATTTGATTCAATTAGCTTTGTTTGAATGTGTTTGACCTTTATTTGATTCAATTAGCTTTGTTGAATGAATTTGACTTTCATTTGATTCAATTATCTTTGTTTAAATGTGTTTGACTTTCATTTGATTCAATTAGCTTTGTAGAACGTATTTGACTCTCATTTGATTCAAATAACTTTGTTTGAATGCGTTTAACTTTCATTTGATTCAATTATCTTTGTAGAATGCATTTCACTTTCATTTGATTTAAAGAACTTTGTTTGAATGCGTTTGACTATCATTTGATTCAAATAGCTTTATTTGAATGTGTTTGACTTTCATTTGTTACAATTAGCTTTGTTGAACGTATTTGACATTCATTTGATTAAATTAGCTTTGTTTGAATATGTTTGACTTTCATTTGATTCAACTAGCTTTAGTTGAATGTGTTTAACTTTCATTTGATTCAATTTGCTTTGTTGAATGTATTTGACTTTCAGTTGATTCAAATAGCTTTGTTTGAATGTGTTTGACTTTCATTTGATTCAATTAGCTTTGTTTGAATGTATTTGACTTTTATATGATTCAATTAGCTTTGTAGAATGTATTTGACTTTTATTTGATTTAATTAGTTTTGTTTGAATGTATTTGACTCTCATTTGATTCAAATAGCTTTGTTGAATGAATTTACTTTCATTTGATTCAAATAGCTTTGTTTGAATGTGTTTGACTTTCATTTGATACAATTAGCTTTGTAGAATGTATTTGACTGTCATTTGATTCAAATAGCTTTGTTTGAATGTGTTTGACTTTCATTTGATTCAGTTAGCTTAGTAGAATGTATTTGACTTTCATTTGATTCAAATAGCTTTGTTTGAATGTGTTTGACTTTCATTTGATTCAAATAGCTTTGTTTGAATGCGTTTAACTTTCATTTGATTCAATTAGCTTTGAAGAATACATTTCACTTTCATTTAATTTAAACAACTTTGTTTGAATGTGTTTGACTTTCATTTGACTCAAATAGCTTTATTTTATTACGTTTGACTTTCGTTTGATACAATTAGCTTTGTAGAACGTATTTGACTTTCATTTGATTCAAATAGCTTTATTTGAATGTGTTTGACTTTCATTTGATTCAATTAGCTTTGTTTGAATGTGTTTCACTTTCATTTGATTCAATTAGCTTAGTAGAATGTATTTGACTTTCATTTGATTCAAATAGCTTTGTTTGAATGTGTTTGACTTTCATTTGATTCAAATAGCTTTGTAGAATGTATTTGACTTTCATTTGATTCAAATAGCTTTGTTTGAATGTGTTTGACTTTCATTTGATTCAATTAGCTTTGTAGAATGTATTTGACTTTCATTTGATTTAAATAGCTTTGTTTCAATGTGCTTGACTTTCATTTGATTCAATTAGCTTTGTTTGAATGTGTTTGACCTTTATTTGATTCAATTAGCTTTGTTGAATGAATTTGACTTTCATTTGATTCAATTATCTTTGTTTAAATGTGTTTGACTTTCATTTGATTCAATTATCTTTGTAGAACGTATTTGACTCTCATTTGATTCAAATAACTTTGTTTGAATGCGTTTAACTTTCATTTGATTCAATTATCTTTGTAGAATGCATTTCACTTTCATTTGATTTAAATAACTTTGTTTGAATGCGTTTGACTTTCATTTGATTCAAATAGCTTTATTTGAATGTGTTTGACTTTCATTTGTTACAATTAGCTTTGTTGAACGTATTTGACATTCATTTGATTAAATTAGCTTTGTTTGAATATGTTTGACTTTCATTTGATTCAATTAGCTTTAGTTGAATGTGTTTAACTTTCATTTGATTCAATTTGCTTTGTTGAATGTATTTGACTTTCAGTTGATTCAAATAGCTTTGTTTGAATGTGTTTGACTTTCATTTGATTCAATTAGCTTTGTTTGAATGTATTTGACTTTTATAAGATTTAATTAGCTTTGTAGAATGTATTTGACTTTTATTTGATTTAATTAGTTTTGTTTGAATGTATTTGACTCTCATTTGATTCAAATAGCTTTGTAGAATGAATTTACTTTCATTTGATTCAAATAGCTTTGTTTGAATGTGTTTGACTTTCATTTGATACAATTAGCTTTGTAGAATGTATTTGACTGTCATTTGATTCAAATAGCTTTGTTTGAATGTGTTTGACTTTCATTTGATTCAATTAGCTTAAAGAATGTATTTGACTTTCATTTGATTCAAATAGCTTTGTTTGAATGTGTTTGACTTTCATTTGATTCAAATAGCTTTGTTTGAATGCGTTTAACTTTCATTTGATTCAATTAGCTTTGAAGAATACATTTCACTTTCATTTAATTTAAACAACTTTGTTTGAATGTGTTTGACTTTCATTTGACTCAAATAGCTTTATTTTATTACGTTTGACTTTCATTTGATACAATTAGCTTTGTAGAACGTATTTGACTTTCATTTGATTCAAATAGCTTTTTTTGAATGTGTTTGACTTTCATTTGATTCAATTAGCTTTGTTTGAATGTGTTTCACTTTCATTTGATTCAATTAGCTTTGTAGAATGCATTTCACTTTCATTTGATTCAAATAGCTTTGTTTGAATGTGTTTGACTTTCATTTGATACAATTAGCTTTGTAGAATGTATTTGACTGTCATTTGATTCAAATAGCTTTGTTTGAATGTGTTTGACTTTCATTTGATTCAATTAGCTTAGTAGAATGTATTTGACTTTCATTTGATTCAAATAGCTTTGTTTGAATGTGTTTGACTTTCATTTGTTTCAATTAGCTTTGTAGAATGTATTTGACTTTCACTTGATTCGAAATCTTTATTTGAATGTGTTTGACTTTCGTTAAATTCAATTAGCTTGTTTTGAATGTGTTTGACTTTAATTTAATTCAATTAGCTTTGTAGAATGTATTTGACGTCCATTTGATTCAATTAGCTTCGTTTGAATGTATTTGACTTTTATATGATTCAATTAGCTTTGTAGAATGTATTTGACTTTTATTTGATTTAATTAGCTTTGTTTGATTGTGTTTGACTTTCATTTGATTCAATTAGCTTTGTAGAATGTATTTGACTTTTATTTGATTTAATTAGCTTTGTTGGAATGTATTTGACTGTCATTTGATTCAAATAGCTTTGTTTGAATGTGTTTCACTTTCATTTGATTCAAATAGCTTTGTTTGAATGTGTTTGACTTTCATTTAATTCAATTAGCTTTGTAGAATGTATTTGACATTCATTTTATTAAAATAGCTTTGTTTCAATGTGCTTGACTTTCATTTGATTCAATTAGCTTTGTTTGAATGTGTTTGACCTTTATTTGATTCAATTAGCTTTGTTGAATGAATTTGACTTTCATTTGATTCAATTATCTTTGTTTAAATGTGTTTGACTTTCATTTGATTCAATTAGCTTTGTAGAACGTATTTGACTCTCATTTGATTCAAATAACTTTGTTTGAATGCGTTTAACTTTCATTTGATTCAATTATCTTTGTAGAATGCATTTCACTTTCATTTGATTTAAATAACATTGTTTGAATGTGTTTGACTTTCATTTGATTCAAATAGCTTTATTTGAATGTGTTTGACTTTCATTTGTTACAATTAGCTTTGTTGAACGTATTTGACATTCATTTGATTAAATTAGCTTTGTTTGAATATGTTTGACTTTCATTTGATTCAATTAGCTTTAGTTGAATGTGTTTAACTTTCATTTGATTCAATTTGCTTTGTTGAATGTATTTGACTTTCAGTTGATTCAAATAGCTTTGTTTGAATGTGTTTGACTTTCATTTGATTCAATTAGCTTTGTTTGAATGTATTTGACTTTTATATGATTCAATTAGCTTTGTAGAATGTATTTGACTTTTATTTGATTTAATTAGTTTTGTTTGAATGTATTTGACTCTCATTTGATTCAAATAGCTTTGTAGAATGAATTTACTTTCATTTGATTCAAATAGCTTTGTTTGAATGTGTTTGACTTTCATTTGATACAATTAGCTTTGTAGAATGTATTTGACGTCCATTTGATTCAAATAGCTTTGTTTGAATGTGTTTGACTTTCATTTGATTCAATTAGCTTAGTAGAATGTATTTGACTTTCATTTGATTCAAATAGCTTTGTTTGAATGTGTTTGACTTTCATTTGATTCAAATAGCTTTGTTTGAATGCGTTTAACTTTCATTTGATTCAATTAGCTTTGAAGAATACATTTCACTTTCATTTAATTTAAACAACTTTGTTTGAATGTGTTTGACTTTCATTTGACTCAAATAGCTTTATTTGATTGCGTTTGACTTTCATTTGATACAATTAGCTTTGTAGAACGTATTTGACATTCATTTGATTCAAATAGCTTTATTTGAATGTGTTTGACTTTCATTTGATTCAATTAGCTTTGTTTGAATGTGTTTCACTTTCATTTGATTCAATTAGCTTTGTAGAATGCATTTCACTTTCATTTGATTCAAATAGCTTTGTTTGAATGTGTTTTTCTTTCATTTGATACAATTAGCTTAGTAGAATGTATTTGATTTTCATTTGATTCAAATAGCTTTGTTTGAATGTGTTTGACTTTCATTTGATTCAATTAGCTTAGTAGAATGTATTTGACTTTCATTTGATTCAAATAGCTTTGTTTGAATGTGTTTGACTTTCATTTGTTTCAATTTGCTTTGTAGAATGTATTTGACTTTTACTTGATTCGAAAGCTTTATTTGAATGTGTTTGACTTTCGTTAAATTCAATTAGCTTGTTTTGAATGTGTTTGACTTCCATTTGATTCAATTAGCTTTGTTTGAATGTATTTGACTTTTATATGATTCAATTAGCTTTGTAGAATGTATTTGACTTTTATGTGATTTAATTAGCTTTGTTTGAATGTGTTTGATTTTCATTTGATTCAATTAGCTTTGTAGAATGTATTTGACTTTCATTTGATTCAAATAGCTTTATTTTAATGTGTTTGACTTTCATTTGATTCAATTAGCTTTGTAGAATGTATTTGACATTCATTTTATTAAAATATCTTTGTTTGAATGTGTTTGACTTTCATTTGATTCAATGAGCTTTGTAGAATGCATTTGACTTTCATATGATTCGAAATCTTTGTTTGAATGTGTTTGACTTTCATTTGATTCAATTAGCTTTGTTTGAATGTGTTTGACTTTAATTTAATTCAATTAGCTTTGTAGAATGTATTAGACTTTTATTTGATTTAATTAGCTTTGTTTTAATGTATTTGACTCTCATTTGATTCAAATAGCTTTGTTTGAATGTGTTTGACTTTCATTTGATTCAAATAGCTTTGTTTGAATGTGTTTGACTTTCATTTGATTCAATTAGCTTTGTAGAATGTAATTGACTTTCATTCGATTAAAATACCTTTGTTTGAATGTGCTTGACTTTCATTTGATTCAATTAGCTTTGTTTGAATGTGTTTGACTTTCATTTGATTCAATTAGCTTTGTTGAATGTATTTGACTTTCATTTGATTCAATTAGCTTTGTTTGAATGTGTTTGACTTTCTTTTGATTCAAATAGCTTTGTTTGAATGCGTTTAACTTTCATTTGATTCAATTAGCTTTGAAGAATACATTTCACTTTCATTTAATTTAAACAACTTTGTTTGAATGTGTTTGACTTTTATTTGACTCAAATAGCTTTATTTGATTGCGTTTGACTTTCATTTGATACAATTAGCTTTGTAGAACGTATTTGACTTTCATTTGATTCAAATAGCTTTATTTGAATGTGTTTGACTTTCATTTGATTCAATTAGCTTTGTTTGAATGTGTTTCACTTTCATTTGATACAATTAGCTTTGTAGAATGTAAATGACTGTCATTTGATTCAAATAGCTTTGTTTGAATGTGTTTGACTTTCATTTGATTTAATTAGCTTAGTAGAATGTATTTGACTTTCATTTGATTCAAATAGCTTTGTTTGAATGTGTTTGACTTTCATTTGTTTCAATTAGCTTTATAGAATGTATTTGACTTTCACTTGATTCGAAAGCTTTATTTGAATTTGTTTGACTTTCGTTAAATTCAATTAGCTTGTATTGAATGTGTTTAACTTTAATTTAATTCAATTAGCTTTGTTTGAATGTATTTGACTTTTATATGATTCAATTATCTTTGTGGAATGTATTTGACTTTTAGTTGATTTAATTAGCTTTGTTTGAATGTGTTTGACTTTCATTTGATTCAATTAGCTTTGTAGAATGTATTTGACTTTCATTTGATACAAATAGCTTTATTTGAATGTGTTTGACTTTCATTTGATTCAATTAGCTTTGTAGAATGTATTTGACATTCATTTTATTAAAATAGCTTTTTTGAATGTGTTTGACTTTCATTTGATTCAATTTGCTTTGTAGATTGCATTTCACTTTCATTTGATTTATATAGCTTTGTTTGAATGTGTTTGACTTTCATTTAATTTAAAAGGCATTGTTTGAATTTGTTTGACTTTCATTTGTTTCAATTAGCTTTTTTGAATGTGTTTGACTTTCATTTGATTCAATTAGCTTTGTTTGAATGTCTTTGACTTTCATTTGATTCAATTAGCTTTGTTTGAATGTCTTTGACTTTCATTTGATTCAATTAGCTTTGTAGAATGTATTTGACTTTCATTTGATTTAAATAGCTTTGTAGAATGTATTTTACTGTCATTTGATTCAAATAGCTTTGTTTGAATGTGTTTGAATTTCATTTAATTCAATTTGCTTTGTTGAATGCATTTCACTTTCATTTGATTTATATAGCTTTGTTTGAATGTGTTTGACTTTCATTTAAATTAAAAAGCTTTTTTTGAATGTGTTTGACTTTCATTTGATTTAAACGGCTTTGTTTGAATGTGTTTAACTTTTATTTGATTCAATTAGCTTTGTAGAATGTATTTTACTTTTATTTGATTTAATTAGCTTTGTTTAAATTTATTTGACTATCATTTGATTCAAATAGCTTTGTTTGAATATGTTTGACTTTCATTTGATTCAATTAGCTTTGTAGAATGTATTTGACTTTCATTTGATTGAAATAGCTTTATTTGAATGTGTTTGACTTTCATTTGATTCAATTAGCTTTGTAGAATGTATTTGACTATCATTTGATTCGGAATCTTTGTTTGAATGTGTTTGACTTTCATTTGATTCAATTAGCTTTGTTTGAATGTGTTTGACTTTAATTTAATTCAATTAGCTTTGTAAAATGTATTAGACTTTTATTTGATTTAATTGGCTTTATTTTAATGTATTTGACTCTCATTTGATTCAAATAGCTTTGTTTGAATGTGTTTGACTTTCATTTGATTCAAATAGCTTTGTTTGAATGTGTTTGACTTTCATTTGATTCAATTAGCTTTGTAGAATGTATTTGACTTTCATTTGATTAAAATAGCTTTGTTTGAATGTGCTTGAATGTCATCTGATTCAATTAGCTTTGTTTGAATGTGTTTGACTTTCATTTGATTCAATTAGCTTTGTTGATTGTAATTGACTTTCATTCAATTAAAATAGCTTTGTTTGAATGTGCTTGACTTTCATTTGATTCAATTAGCTTTGTTTGAATGTGTTTGACTTTCATTTGATTCAATTAGCTTTGTTTGAATGTGTTTGACTTTAATTTAATTCAATTAGCTTTGTAGAATGTATTAGACCTTTATTTGATTTAATTAGCTTTGTTTTAATGTATTTGACTCTCATTTGATTCAAATAGCTTTGTTTGAATGTGTTTGACTTTCATTTGATTCAAATAGTTTGTTTGAATATGTTTGACTTTCATTTGATTCAATTAGCTTTAGTTGAATGTGTTTAACTTTCATTTGATTCAATTTGCTTTGTTGAATGTATTTGACTTTCAGTTGATTCAAATAGCTTTGTTTGAATGTGTTTGACTTTCATTTGATTCAATTAGCTTTGTTTGAATGTATTTGACTTTTATAAGATTCAATTAGCTTTGTAGAATGTATTTGACTTTTATTTGATTTAATTAGTTTTGTTTGAATGTATTTGACTCTCATTTGATTCAAATAGCTTTGTAGAATGAATTTACTTTCATTTGATTCAAATAGCTTTATTTGAATGTGTTTGACTTTCATTTGATTCAATTAGCTTAGTAGAATGTATTTGACTTTCATTTGATTCAATTAGCTTTGTAGAATGTATTTGACTTTCATTTGATTCGAAATCTTTGTTTGAATGTGTTTGACTTTCATTTGATTCAATTAGCTTTTTTGAATGTGTTTGACTTTAATTTAATTCAATTAGCTTTGTAGAATGTATTAGACTTTTATTTGATTTAATTAGCTTTGTTTTAATGTATTTTACTCTCATTTGATTCAAATATCTTTGTTTGAATGTGTTTGACTTTCATTTGATTCAAATAGCTTTGTTTGAATGTGTTTGACATTCATTTGATTCAATTAGCTTTGTAGAATGTAATTGACTTTCATTCGATTAAAATAGCTTTGTTTGAATGTGCTTGACTTTCATTTGATTCAATTAGCTTTGTTTGAATGTGTTTGACTTTCATTTGATTCAATTAGCTTTGATGAATGTATTTAACTTTCATTTGATTCAATTAGCTTTGTTTGAATGTGTTTGACTTTCATTTGATTCAAATAGCTTTGTTTGAATGCGTTTAACTTTCATTTGATTCAATTAGCTTTGAAGAATACATTTCACTTTCATTTAATTTAAACAACTTTGTTTGAATGTGTTTGACTTTCATTTGACTCAAATAGCTTTATTTGATTGCGTTTGACTTTCATTTGATACAATTAGCTTTGTAGAACGTATTTGACTTTCATTTGATTCAAATAGCTTTATTTGAAAGTGTTTGACTTTCATTTGATTCAATTAGCTTTGTTTGAATGTGTTTCACTTTCATTTGATTCAATTAGCTTTGTAGAATGCATTTCACTTTCATTTGATTCAAATAGCTTTGTTTGAATGTGTTTGACTTTCATTTGATACAATTAGCTTTGTAGAATGTATTTGACTGTCATTTGATTCAAATAGCTTTGTTGAATGTATTTGACTCTCATTTGATTCAATTAGCTTTGTTTGAATGTGTTTGACTTTCATTTGATTCAATTAGCTTAGTAGAATGTATTTGACTTTCATTTGATTCAAATAGCTTTGTTTGAATGTGTTTGACTTTCATTTGTTTCAATTAGCTTTGTAGAATGTATTTTACTTTTATTTGATTTAATTAGCTTTGTTTAAATTTATTTGACTATCATTTGATTCAAATAGCTTTGTTTGAATATGTTTGACTTTCATTTGATTCAATTAGCTTTGTATAATGTATTTGACTTTCATTTGATTGAAATAGCTTTATTTGAATGTGTTTGACTTTCATTTGATTCAATTAGCTTTGTAGAATGTATTTGACTATCATTTGATTCGAAATCTTTGTTTGAATGTGTTTGACTTTCATTTGATTCAATTAGCTTTGTTTGAATGTGTTTGACTTTAATTTAATTCAATTAGCTTTGTAGAATGTATTAGACTTTTATTTGATTTAATTGGCTTTGTTTTAATTTATTTGACTCTCATTTGATTCAAATAGCTTTGTTTGAATGTGTTTGACTTTCATTTGATTCAAATACCTTTGTTTGAATGTGTTTGACTTTCATTTGATTCAATTAGCTTTGTAGAATGAATTTGACTTTCATTTGATTAAAATAGCTTTGTTTGAATGTGCTTGAATGTCATCTGATTCAATTAGCTTTGTTTGAATGTGTTTGACTTTCATTTGATTCAATTAGCTTTGTTGATTGTAATTGACTTTCATTCGATTAAAATAGCTTTGTTTGAATGTGCTTGACTTTCATTTGATTCAATTAGCTTTGTTTGAATGTGTTTGACTTTCATTTGATTCAATTAGCTTTGTTTGAATGTGTTTGACTTTAATTTAATTCAATTAGCTTTGTAGAATGTATTAGACCTTTATTTGATTTAATTAGCTTTGTTTTAATGTATTTGACTCTCATTTGATTCAAATAGCTTTGTTTGAATGTGTTTGACTTTCATTTGATTCAATTAGCTTAGTAGAATGTATTTGACTTTCATTTGATTCAAATAGCTTTGTTTGAATGTGTTTGACTTTCATTTGTTTCAATTAGCTTTGTAGAATGTATTTGACTTTCACTTGATTCGAAAGCTTTATTTGAATGTGTTTGACTTTCTTTAAATACAATTTGCTTGTTTTGAATGTGTTTGACTTTAATTTAATTCAATTAGCTTTGTAGAATGTATTTAACTTTTGTTTGATTTAATTAGCTTTGTTTGAATGTGTTTGACTTTCATTTGATTTAATTAGCTTTGTAGAATGTATTTGACTTTCATTTGATTCAAATAGCTTTAATTTGAATGTGTTTGACTTTCATTTGATTCAATTAGCTTAGTAGAATGTAATTTGACTTTCATTTGATTCAATTAGCTTTGTAGAATGTATTTGACTTTCATTTGATTCGAAATCTTTGTTTGAATGTGTTTGACTGTCATTTGATTCAATTAGCTTTTTTGAATGTGTTTGACTTTAATTTAATTCAATTAGCTTTGTAGAATGTATTAGACTTTTATTTGATTTAATTAGCTTTGTTTTAATGTATTTGACTCTCATTTGATTCAAATATCTTTGTTTGAATGTGTTTGACTTTCATTTGATTCAAATAGCTTTGTTTGAATGTGTTTGACATTCATTTGATTCAATTAGCTTTGTAGAATGTAATTGACTTTCATTCGATTAAAATAGCTTTGTTTGAATGTGCTTGACTTTCATTTGATTCAATTAGCTTTGTTTGAATGTGTTTGACTTTCATTTGATTCAATTAGCTTTGTTGAATGTATTTGACTCTCATTTGATTCAATTAGCTTTGTTTGAATGTGTTTGACTTTCATTTGATTCAATTAGCTTAGTAGAATGTATTTGACTTTCATTTGATTCAAATAGCTTTGTTTGAATGTGTTTGACTTTCAATTGTTTCAATTAGCTTTGTAGAATGTATTTGACTTTCACTTGATTCGAAATCTTTATTTGAATGTGTTTGACTTTCGTTAAATTCAATTAGCTTGTTTTGAATGTGTTTGACTTTAATTTAATTCAATTAACTTTGTAGAATGTATTTGACGTCCATTTGATTCAATTAGCTACGTTTGAATGTATTTGACTTTTATATGATTCAATTAGCTTTGTAGAATGTATTTGACTTTTATTTGATTTAATTAGCTTTGTTTGAATGTGTTTGACTTTCATTTGATTCAATTAGCTTTGTAGAATGTATTTGACTTTCGTTTGAATCAAATAATTTTGTTTGACTGTGTTTGACTTTCATTTGATTCAATTTGCTTTGTAGAATGTATTTGACTTTCATTTTCTTCAAATAGCTTTGTTTGAATGTGTTTTGACTTTCATTTGATTCAATTAGCTTTGTAGAATGTATTTGACATTCATTTTATTAAAATAGCTTTATTTGAATGTGTTTGACTTTCATTTGATTCAATTAGCTTTGTTTGAATGTGTTTGACTTTCATTTGATTCAATTAGCTTTGTAGAATGTATTTGACTTTAATTTGATTCAAATAGCTTTGTTTGAATGTGTTTGACTTTCAATTGATTGAATTAGCTTTGTAGAATGTGTTTGACTGTCATTTGATTCAAATAGCTTTGTTTGAATGTGTTTGAATTTTATTTAGATTAATTTTCTTTGTAGAATGCATTTCACTTTCATTTGATTTATATAGCTTTGTTTGAATTTGTTTGACTTTCATTTAAATTAAAAAGCTTTTTTTGAATGTGTTTGACATTCATTTGATTAAAATAGCTTTGTTTGAATATGTTTGACTTTCATTTGATTCAATTAGCTTTAGTTGAATGTGTTTGACTTTCATTTGATTCAATTTGCTTTGTTGAATGTATTTGACTTTTATTTGATTTAATTAGCTTTGTTTTTGTATTTGACGCTCATTTGATTCAAATAGCTTTGTTTGAATGTGTTTGACTTTCATTTGATTGAAATAGCTTTGTTTGAATGTGTTTTACTTTCATTTGATTCAATTAGCTTGGTAGAATGTATTTGACTTTCATTTGATTAAAATAGCTTTGTTTGAATGTGCTTGACTTTCATTTGATTCAATAAGCTTTGTTTGAATGTGTTTGACTTTCATTTGATTCAATTAGCTTTGTTGAATGTATTTGACTTTCATTTGATTCAATTAGCTTTGTTGGAATGTGTTTGACTTTCATTTGATTCAATTAGCTTTGTAGATTGTATTTGACTCTCATTTGATTCAAATAGGTTTGTTTGAATGCGTTTAAACTTTCATTTGATTCAATTAGCTTTGTAGCATACATTTCACTTTAATTTAATTTAAACAACTTTGTTTGAATGTGTTTGACTTTCATTTGACTCAAATAGCTTTATTTGATTGCGTTTGACTTTCATTTGATACAATTAGCTTTGTAGAACGTATTTGACTTACATTTGATTCAAATAGCTTTGTTTGAATGTGTTTGACTTTCATTTGATTCA
Source organism: Chenopodium quinoa (assembly GCF_001683475.1). Lineage (NCBI taxonomy): Eukaryota > Viridiplantae > Streptophyta > Magnoliopsida > Caryophyllales > Amaranthaceae > Chenopodium > Chenopodium quinoa. Next base: position 33,726 of record NW_018745100.1, read on the forward strand.
ATTAGCTTTGTAGAATGTATTTGACTTTCATTTGAGTCAAATAACTTTGTTTGATTGTGTTTGACTTTCATTTGTTTCAATTTGCTTTGTAGAATGTAATTTGACTTTTAATTTTCTTCAAGTAGCTTTGTTTGAATGTGTTTGACTTTCATTTAATTCAATTAGCTTTGTAGAATATATTTGACATTCATTTAATTAAAATAGCTTTGTTTGAATGTGTTTGACTTTCATTTTGATTCAATTAGCTTTGTAGAATGTATTTTGACTTTCATTTGATTCGAATCTTTGTTTGAATGTGTTTGACTTTCATTTAAAAAATAGCTTTGTTTGAATGTGTTTGACTTTCATTTGATTAATTGCTTGTAGAATGTATTGGACTTTTTTTGTTAATCTTTGTTTGAATGTTTTGATTTCATTTGATTCATTAGCTTTTTTGAATGTGTTTGACTTTAATTTAATTCAATTGGCTTTGTAGAATGTATTAGACTTTTTGATTTAATGCTTTGTTTGAAATGTATTTGACTCTCATTTAATTCAAATAGCTTTGTTTGAATGTAGTTTGACCTTCATTTGATTCAAATAGCTTTGTTTGAATGTGTTTGACTTTCGCATTTGATTCAATTAGCTTTGTAGAATTGTATTTGACTTTCATTTTGATTAAATAGCTTTGTTTGAATGTGCTTGACTTTCATTTGATTCAATTAGCTTTGTTTGAATGTGTTTGACTTTTATTTGATTCAATTAGCATTTGTTGATTCAATTAGCTTGAATGAATTTGACTTTCATTTGATTCAATAGCTTTATTTGATTGCGTTTGACTTTCATTTGATATAATTAGCTTTGTAGAACGTATTCGACTTACATTTGATTCAAATAACTTTGTTTGAATGTGTTTGACTTTCATTTGATTCAATTAGCTTTGTAGAATGTATTTGACTTTCATTTGAGTCAAATAACTTTGTTTGACTGTGTTTGACTTTCATTTGTTTCAATTTGCTTTGTAAAATGTATTTGACTTTCATTTGATTCAAATAGCTTTGTTTGAATGTTTTTGACTTTCATTTGATTCAATTAGCTTTGTTTGAATGTGTTTGACTTTCATTTGATTCAAATAGCTTTGTTTGAATGTTTGACTTTCAATTGATTCAAATAACTTTGTAGAATGTGTTTGACTGTCATTTGATTCAAATAGCTTTGTTTGAATGTGTTTGAATTTCATTTAATTCAATTTGCTTTGTAGAACACATTTCACTTTCATTTGATTTATATAGCTTTGTTTGAATGTGTTTGACTTTCATTTAAATTAAAAAGCTTTTTTGAATGTGTTTGACTTTCATTTGATTTAAAAGCTTTGTTTGAATGTGTTTGACTTTCATTTGATTCATTAGCTTTGTAGAATGTATTTTACTTTTATTTGATTTAATTAGCTTTGTTTTAAATTTATTTGACTCTCATTTGATTCAAATAGCTTTGTTTGAATGTGTTTGACTTTCATTTGATTCAAATAGCTTTGTTTGAATGTGTTTTACTTTCATTTGATTCAATTAGCTTTGTAGAATGTATTTGACTTTCATTTGATTAAAATACCTTTGTTAGAATGTGCTTGACTTTCATTTGATTTAATAAGCTTTGTTTGAATGTGTTTGACTTTCATTTGATTCAATTAGCTTTGTTTGAATGTGTTTGACTTTAATTTAATTCAATTAGCTTTGTAGAATGTATTAGACTTTTATTAGATTTAATTAGCTTTGTTTTAATGTATTTGACTCTCATTTGATTCAAATAGCTTTGTTTGAATGTGTTTGACTTTCATTTGATTCAAATAGCTTTGTTTGAATGTTTGACTTTCATTTGATTCAATTAGCTTTGTAGAATGTAATTGACTTTCATTCGATTAAAATAGCTTTGTTTGAATGTGCTTGACTTTCATTTGATTCAATTAGCTTTGTTTGAATGTGTTTGACTTTCATTTGATTCAATTAGCTTTGTTGAATGTATTTGACTTTCATTTGATTCAATAGCTTTGTTTGAATGTGTTTGACTTTTATTTGATTCAATTAGCTTTGTAGAATGTATTTGACTCTCATTTGATTAAAATAGCTTTGTTTGAATGTGCTTGACTTTCATTTGATTCAATTAGCTTTGTTTGAATGTGTTTGACTTTTATTTGATTCAATTAGCTTTGTTGAATGAATTTGACTTTCATTTGATTCAATTAGCTTTGTTGAATGAATTTTACTTTCATTTGATTCAAATAGCTTTATTTGATTGCGTTTGACTTTCATTTGATACAATTAGCTTTGTAGAACGTATTCGACTTACATTTGATTCAAATAGCTTTGTTTGAATGTGTTTGACTTTCATTTGATTCAATTAGCTTTGTAGAATGTATTTGACTTTCATTTGAGTCAAATAACTTTGTTTGACTGTGTTTGACTTTCATTTGTTTCAATTTGCTTTGTAGAATGTATTTGACTTTCATTTGATTCAAATAGCTTTGTTTGAATGTTTTTGACTTTCATTTGATTCAATTAGCTTTGTAGAATGTATTTGACTGTCATTTGATTCAAATAGCTTTGTTTGAATGTGTTTGAATTTCATTTAATTCAATTTGCTTTGTAGAACACATTTCACTTTCATTTGATTTATATAGCTTTGTTTGAATGTGTTTGATTTTAATTTAAATTAAAAAGCTTTTTTTGAATGTGTTTGACTTTCATTTGATTTAAAAGCTTTGTTTGAATGTGTTTGACTTTAATTTGATTCAATTAGCTTTGTAGAATGTATTTTACTTTTATTTGATTTAATTAGCTTTGTTTGAATGCATTTTTTCATTTGATTTTAACTTTGTTTGAATTTGACTTTCATTTGATTCAAATAGCTTTATTTGAATGTGTTTGACTTTCATTGCAATTAGCTTTGTTTGAAGTATTTGACTTCATTTGATTAAAATAGCTTTGTTTGAATATGTTTGACTTTCATTTGATTAATTAGCTTTGTTTGAATGTGTTTGACTTTCATTTGATTCAATAGCTTTGTAAAATGTATTTGACTTCATTTGCTTCAAATAGCTTTGTTTGAATTGTTTGACTTTCATTTGATTCAATTAGCTTAGAATGTATTTGACTTTCTTTTGATTCAAATAGCGTTGTTTGAATGTGTTTTAACTTTCATTTGATTCAATTAGCTTTGTAGAATGCATTTCACTTCCATTTGATTTAAATAACTTTGTTTGAATGTGTTTGACTTCATTTGTAGCTTTGTGTATTGACTTTCATTTGATTCAATAGCTTTTAGAATGTATTTGACTTCATTTGATTTAAATAGCTTTGTTTGAATGTGTTTGACTTTCATTTGATCAATTTTTGTAGAATGTATTTTACTTTTATTTGATTCAAATAGCTTTGTTTGAATGTGTTTGACTTTCATTTGATTCAATTAGCTTTGTAGAATGTATTTGACTTTCATTTGATTCGAAATCTTTTTTGAATGTGTTTGACTTTCATTTGATTCAATTAGCTTTGTTTGATTGTGTTTGACTTTAATTTAATTCAATTGGCTTTGTAGAATGTATTAGACTTTTATTTGATTTAATTAGCTTTGTTTGAATGTATTTGACTCTCATTTAATTCAAATAGCTTTGTTTGAATGTGTTTGACTTTCATTTGATTCAAATAGCTTTTTGAATGTGTTTGACTTTCATTTGATTCAATTAGCTTTGTAGAATGTATTTGACCTTCATTTGATTAAAATAGCTTTGTTTGAATGTGCTTGACTTTCATTTGATTCAATTAGCTTTGTTTGAATGTGTTTGACTTTTATTTGATTCAATTAGCTTTGTTGAATGAATTGACTTTCATTTGATTCAATTAGCTTTGTAGAATGTATTTGACTTCATTTGATTCAAATAGCTTTATTTGAATGTGTTTGACTTTCATTTGATTCAATTAGCTTTGTAGAATTTATTTGACATTCATTTTATTAAAATAGCTTTGTTTGAATGTGTTTGACTTTCATTTGATTTAATTAGCTTTGTAGAATATTTGACTTTCATTTGATTCGAAATCTTTGTTTGAATGTGTTTGACTTTCATTTGATTCAATTAGCTTTTTTGAATGTGTTTGACTTTATTTTAATTCAATTAGCTTTGTAGAATGTATTAGACTTTTATTTGATTTAATTAGCTTTGTTTTAATGTATTTACTCTCTTGATTCAAATATCTTGTTTGAATGTGTTTGACTTTCATTTGATTCAAATAGCTTTGTTTGAATGTGTTTGACATTCATTTGATTCAATTAGCTTTGTAGAATGTAATTGACTTTCATTCGATTAAAATAGCTTTGTTTGAATGTGCTTGACTTTCATTTGATTCAATTAGCTTTGTTGAATGTGTTTGACTTTCATTTGATTCAATTAGCTTTGTTGAATGACTTTCATTTGATTCAATTAGCTTTGTTTAAATGTGTTTGACTTTCATTTGATTCAAATAGCTTTGTTTGAATGCGTTTTAACTTTCATTTGATTCAATTAGCTTTGAAGAATACATTTCACTTTCATTTAATTTAAACAACTTTGTTTGAATGTGTTTGACTTTCATTTGACTCAAATAGCTTTATTTGATTGCGTTTGACTTTCATTTGATACAATTAGCTTTGTAGAACGTATTTGACTTTCATTTGATTCAAATAGCTTTATTTGAATGTGTTTGACTTTCATTTGATTCAATTAGCTTTGTTTGAATGTGTTTCACTTTCATTTGATTCAATTAGCTTTGTAGAATGCATTTTTTCATTTGATTCAAATAGCTTTGTTTGAATGTGTTTGACTTTCATTTGATACAATTAGCTTTGTAGAATGTATTTGACTGTCATTTGATTCAAATAGCTTTGTTTGAATGTGTTTGACTTTCATTTGATTCAATTAGCTTAGTAGAATGTATTTGACTTTCATTTGATTCAAATAGCTTTGTTTGAATGTTTTGACTTTCATTTGTTTCAATTAGCTTTGTAGAATGTATTTGACTTTCACTTGATTCGAAATCTTTATTTGAATGTGTTTGACTTTCGTTAAATTCAATTAGCTTGTTTTGAATGTGTTTGACTTTAATTTAATTCAATTAGCTTTGTAGAATGTATTTGACGTCCATTTGATTCAATTAGCTTCGTTTGAATGTATTTGACTTTTATATGATTCAATTAGCTTTGTAGAATGTATTTGACTTTTATTTTTAATTAGCTTTGTTTGAATGTGTTTGACTTTCATTTGATTCAATTAGCTTTGTAGAATGTATTTGACTTTCGTTTGAATCAAATAACTTTGTTTGACTGTGTTTGACTTTCATTTGATTCAATTTGCTTTGTAGAATGTATTTGACTTTCATTTTCTTCAAATAGCTTTGTTTGAATGTGTTTGACTTTCATTTGATTCAATTAGCTTTGTAGAATGTATTTGACATTCATTTTTATTAAAATAGCTTTATTTGAATGTGTTTGACTTTCATTTGATTCAATTAGCTTTGTTTGAATGTCTTTGACTTTCATTTGATTCAATTAGCTTTGTAGAATGTATTTGACTTTAATTTGATTCAAATAGCTTTGTTTGAATGTGTTTGACTTTCAATTGATTCAATTAGCTTTGTAGAATGTGTTTGACTGTCATTTGATTCAAATAGCTTTGTTTGAATGTGTTTGAATTTTATTTAGATTAATTTGCTTTGTAGAATGCATTTCACTTTCATTTGATTTATATAGCTTTGTTTAAATTTGTTTGACTTTCATTTAAATTAAAAAGCTTTTTTTGAATGTGTTTGACATTCATTTGATTAAAATAGCTTTGTTTGAATATGTTTGACTTTCATTTATTCAATTAGCTTTAGTTGAATGTGTTTGACTTTCATTTGATTCAATTTGCTTTATTGAATGTATTTGACTTTTATTTGATTTAATTAGCTTTGTTTTTGTATTTGACTCTCATTTGATTCAAATAGCTTTGTTTGAATGTGTTTGACTTTCATTTGATTGAAATAGCTTTGTTTGAATGTGTTTTACTTTCATTTGATTCAATTAGCTTGGTAGAATGTATTTGACTTTCATTTGATTAAAATAGCTTTGTTTGAATGTGCTTGACTTTCATTTGATTCAATTAGCTTTGTTTGAATGTTTGACTTTCATTTGATTCAATTAGCTTTGTTGAATGTATTTGACTTTCATTTGATTCAATTAGCTTTGTTGGAATGTGTTTGACTTTCATTTGTTCAATTAGCTTTGTAGAATGTATTTGACTCTCATTTGATTCAAATATTGAATGCGTTTAACTTTCATTTGATTCAATTAGCTTTGTAGCATACATTTCACTTTAATTTAATTTAAACAACTTTGTTTGAATGTGTTTGACTTTCATTTGACTCAAATAGCTTTATTTGATTGCGTTTGACTTTCATTTGATACAATTAGCTTTGTAGAACGTATTTGACTTACATTTGATTCAAATAGCTTTGTTTGAATGTGTTTGACTTTCATTTGATTCAATTAGCTTTTGAATGTATTTGACTTTCATTTGAGTCAAATAACTTTGTTTGATTGTGTTTGACTTTCATTTGTTTCAATTTGCTTTGTAGAATGTATTTGACTTTTATTTTCTTCAAGTAGCTTTGTTTGAATGTGTTTGACTTTCATTTAATTCAATTAGCTTTGTAGAATATATTTGACATTCATTTAATTAAAATAGCTTTGTTTGAATGTGTTTGACTTTCATTTGATTCAATTAGCTTTGTAGAATGTATTTGACTTTCATTTGATTCGAAATCTTTGTTTGAATGTGTTTGACTTTCATTTGATTCAATTAGCTTTGTTAGAATGTGTTTGACTTTAATTTAATTCAATTGGCTTTGTAGAATGTATTAGACTTTTATTTGATTTAATTAGCTTTGTTTGAATGTATTTGACTCTCATTTGATTCAAATAGCTTTTTTGAATGTGTTTGACTTTCATTTGATATGTTTGTTTGACTTTCATTTGATTCAATTAGCTTTGTAGAATGTATTTGACCTTCATTTGATTAAAATAGCTTTGTTTGAATGTGCTTGACTTTCATTTGATTCAATTAGCTTTGTTGAATGTGTTTGACTTTTATTTGATTCAATTAGCTTTGTTGAATGAATTTGACTTTCATTTGATTCAATTAGCTTTGTTGAATGAATTTGACTTTCATTTGATTCAAATAGCTTTATTTGATTGCGTTTGACTTTCATTTGATATAATTAGCTTTGTAGAACGTATTCGACTTACATTTGATTCAAATAACTTTGTTTGAATGTGTTTGACTTTCATTTGATTCAATTAGCTTTGTAGAATGTATTTGACTTTCATTTGAGTCAAATAACTTTGTTTGACTGTGTTTGACTTTCATTTGTTTCAATTTGCTTTGAATGTATTTGACTTTCATTTGATTCAAATAGCTTTGTTTGAATGTTTTGACTTTCATTTGATTCAATTAGCTTTGTTTGAATGTGTTTGACTTTCATTTGATTCAAATAGCTTTGTTTGAATGTGTTTGACTTTCAATTGATTCAAATAACTTTGTAGAATGTGTTGACTGTCATTTGATTCAAATAGCTTTGTTTGAATGTGTTTGAATTTCATTTAATTCAATTTGCTTTGTAGAACACATTTCACTTTCATTTGATTTATATAGCTTTGTTTGAATGTGTTTGACTTTCATTTAAATTAAAAAGCTTTTTTGAATGTGTTTGACTTTCATTTGATTTAAAAGGCTTTGTTTGAATGTGTTTGACTTTCATTTGATTCAATTAGCTTTGTAGAATGTATTTTACTTTTATTTGATTTAATTAGCTTTGTTTAAATTTATTTGACTCTCATTTGATTCAAATAGCTTTGTTTGAATGTGTTTGACTTTCATTTGATTCAAATAGCTTTGTTTGAATGTGTTTTACTTTCATTTGATTCAATTAGCTTTGTAGAATGTATTTGACTTTCATTTGATTAAAATAGCTTTGTTAGAATGTGCTTGACTTTCATTTGATTTAATAGCTTTGTTTGAATGTGTTTGACTTTCATTTGATTCAATTAGCTTTGTTTGAATGTTTGACTTTAATTTAATTCAATTAGCTTTGTAGAATGTATTAGACTTTATTAGATTTAATTAGCTTTGTTTTAATGTATTTGACTCTCATTTGATTCAAATAGCTTTGTTTGAATGTGTTTGACTTTCATTTGATTCAAATAGCTTTGTTTGAATGTGTTTGACTTTCATTTGATTCAATTAGCTTTGTAGAATGTAATTGACTTTCATTCGATTAAAATAGCTTTGTTTGAATGTGCTTGACTTTCATTTGATTCAATTAGATTTGTTTGAATGTGTTTGACTTTCATTTGATTCAATTAGCTTTGTTGAATGTATTTGACTTTCATTTGATTCAATGAGCTTTGTTTGAATGTGTTTGACTTTTATTTGATTCAATTAGCTTTGTAGAATGTATTTGACTCTCATTTGATTAAAATAGCTTTGTTTGAATGTGCTTGACTTTCATTTGATTCAATTAGCTTTGTTTGAATGTGTTTGACTTTTATTTGATTCAATTAGCTTTGTTGAATGAATTTGACTTTCATTTGATTCAATTAGCTTTTTTGAATGAATTTTACTTTCATTTGATTCAAATAGCTTTATTTGATTGCGTTTGACTTTCATTTGATACAATTAGCTTTGTAGAACGTATTCGACTTACATTTGATTCAAATAGCTTTGTTTGAATGTGTTTGACTTTCATTTGATTCAATTAGCTTTGTAGAATGTATTTGACTTTCATTTGAGTCAAATAACTTTGTTTGACTGTGTTTGACTTTCATTTTTCAATTTGCTTTGTAGAATGTATTTGACTTTCATTTGATTCAAATAGCTTTGTTTGAATGTTTTTGACTTTCATTTGATTCAATTAGCTTTGTAGAATGTATTTGACTGTCATTTGATTCAAATAGCTTTGTTTGAATGTGTTTGAATTTCATTTAATTCAATTTGCTTTGTAGAACACATTTCACTTTCATTTGATTTATACAGCTTTGTTTGAATGTGTTTGACTTTCATTTAAATTAAAAGCTTTTTTGAATGTGTTTGACTTTCATTTGATTTAAAAGGCTTTGTTTGAATGTGTTTGACTTTCATTTGATTCAATTAGCTTTGTAGAATGTATTTTACTTTTATTTGATTTAATTAGCTTTGTTTAAATTTATTTGACTCTCATTTGATTCAAATAGCTTTGTTTGAATGTGTTTGACTTTAATTTGATTCAAATAGCTTTGTTTGAATGTGTTTGACTTTCAATTGATTCAATTAGCTTTGTAGAATGTGTTTGAC
>NW_018745101.1:0-17500 GCF_001683475.1 Chenopodium quinoa
TGTTTGACTTTCATTTGATTCAATTAGCGTTGTAGAATGCATTTGACTTTTTTTTGATTCAATTAGCTTTGTTGAAAGCATTTGACATTCATTTAATTTAAAAAGCTTTCTTTGAATGTGTTTGACATTCATTTGATTCATTTAGCCTTTTAGAATGCATTTGAATTTCATTTGATTCAATTAGCTTTGTAGAATGCATTAGACTTTCGTTTGATTCAATTAGCTTTGTTTGAATGCGTTTGACTTTCATTTGTTTCAAAAAGCTTTGTTTGAATGTGTTTGACTTTCATTTGGTTCAAAAAGCTTTGTTTGAATGTGTTTGACTTTCATTTGATTCAATTAGCTTTGTTGAATGCATTTGACTTTCATTTGTTTCAAAAAGCTTTGTTTAATGTGTTTGACATTCATTTGATTCAATTAGCTTTGTAGAATGCATTTGATTTTCATTTGATTTAATTAGCTTTGTAGAATGCATTTGACTTTCATTTGATTAAATTAGATTTGTTGAATGTATTTGACTTTAATTTGATTCAAAAAGCTTTGTTTGAATGTCTTTTGCTTTCATTTGATTCAATTAGCTTTTGTTGAATGCATTAGACTATCATTTGATTCAATTAGATTTGTTTGAATGTGTTTGACTTTCTATTGATTCAATATCTGTAAAATGCATTTTACTTTCATTTGATTCAATTAGCATTTTTGAATGCAATTGACATTCATTTGATTCAAAAAGCTTTGTTTGAATGTGTTTAACTTTCTTTTGATTCAATTAGCTTTCTAGAATGCGATTGACTTTCATTTGATTCAATTAGGTTTTTGAATTGCATTTGACTTTCATTTGATTCAAAAAGCTTTGATTGAATATGTTTGACTTTCATTTGATTCAATTAGCTTTGTTGAATGCATTAAACTATCATTTGATTCAATTAGATTTGTTTGAATGTTTTTGACTTTCTATTGATTTAATATCTGTAAAATGCATTTGACTTTCATTTGATTCAATTAGCATTTTTGAATGCAATTGACATTCATTTGATCCAATTAGCTTTGTTTGATTGTGTTTAACTTTCTTTTGTTCAATTAGCTTTCTAGAATGCGATTGACTTTCATTTGATTCAATTAGGTTTTTGAATTGTATTTGACTTTCATTTGATTCAAAAAGCTTTGATTGAATGTGTTTGACTTTCATTTGATTCAATTAGCTTTGTTGAATGCATTAGACATTCATTTGATTCAAAAAGCTTTGTTTGAATGTGTTTAAGTTTCAATTTATTCAGTTAGCTTTGTAGAATGCATTTTACTTTCATTTGATTCAATTAGCTTTGTTTGAATGTGTTTGACTGGCATTTGATTCAGTTAGCTTTGTCTGATTGTTTTTAACTTTCATTTGATTCAATTAGCTTTTTATTATTCATTTGACTTTCATTTGATTCAATTAGCTTTGTTGAATGTATTTGACTTTCACTTGATTCAAAAAACTTTGATTGAATGTGTTTGACTTTCATTTGATTCACTTAGCTTTGTAGAATGCATTTGACTTTTATTTGATTCAATTAGCTTTGTAGAATGCATTTAAGTTTCGTTTGTTTCAAAAAACTTTGTTTTAATGTGTTTGACTTTCATTTGATTCAATTAGCTTTGTAGAATGCATTTGACATTCATTTAATTCAAAAAAGCTTTGATTGAATGTGTTTGACATTCATTTTAATTCAATTTTTGTAGATTGCATTTGATTTTCATTTCATTTAATTCAATTTTTGTAGAATGCATTTAACTTTCATTTGTTTCAAAAAACTTTGTTTGAATGTGTTTGACTTTCATTTGATTCAATTAGCTTTGTTGAATGTATTTGACTTTCACTTGATTCAAAAAAACTTTGATTGAATGTGTTTGACTTTCATTTGATTCACTTAGCTTTGTAGAATGCATTCGACTTTTATTTGATTCAATTAGCTTTGTAGAATGCATTTAACTTTCATTTGTTACAAAAAACTTTGTTTGAATGTGTTTGACTTTCATTTGATTCAATTAGCTTTGTAGAATGCATTAGACTTTCGTTTGATTCAATTAGCTTTGTTTGAATGCGTTTGACTTTCATTTGTTTCAAAAAAGCATTGTTTGAATGTGTTTGACTTTCATTTGGTTCAAAAAGCTTTGTTTGAATGTGTTTGACTTTCATTTGATTCTATTAGCTTTGTTGAATGCATTTGACTTTCATTTGTTTCAAAAAGCTTTGTTTAATGTGTTTGACATTCATTTGATTCAATTAGCTTTGTAGAATGCATTTGATTTTCATTTGATTTAATTAGCTTTGTAGAATGCATTTGACTTTCATTTGATTAAATTAGATTTGTTGAATGTATTTGACTTTAATTTGATTCAAAAAGCTTTGTTTGAATGTGTTTTGCTTTCATTTGATTCAATTAGCTTTTGTTGAATGCATTAAACTATCATTTGATTCAATTAGATTTGTTTGAATGTGTTTGACTTTCTATTGATTCAATATCTGTAAAATGCATTTTACTTTCATTTGATTCAATTAGCATTTTTGAATGCAATTGACATTCATTTGATTCAAAAAGCTTTGTTTGAATGTGTTTAACTTTCTTTTGATTCAATTAGCTTTCTAGAATGCGATTGACTTTCATTTGATTCAATTAGGTTTTTGAATTGCATTTGACTTTCATTTGATTCAAAAAGCTTTGATTGAATGTGTTTGACTTTCATTTGATTCAATTAGCTTTGTTGAATGCATTAAACTATCATTTGATTCAATTAGATTTGTTTGAATGTTTTTGACTTTCTATTGATTTAATATCTGTAAAATGCATTTGACTTTTGATTAGGGGATTTTTATCCACCAATCACCGTCTGACAAGTGGACCAACCAGGTTCCGCCACGTGTTCTTCACGAAGGCCAACAGGAACCTGCCACGTGTCAATCACAGATACGTCCTCCATGGACCACTTAAGACACGCCACGTGTCCACCCATGCCAAATGGGACAACCGGCCATCAAGGCCCAATTCAGTCTAGAGGCCCGATCAGCCCTAGGTTTACCTTAAACCTAGAGAGTTGCACGCTTCCCAAGGCTATAAATACCCGATTAATCCTCATTAATCAGGAACCGAATAATTAAGAGATCAAGCAGAGAAGAACAGACTTATTAACAACCGACTAATCTCGCTAACAACGCAGATTACCAACACTAAGCACTCTCACCTAGAGAGATCTCATTACTTTAATTTCTGTATTGATTACTCCTTAATCAGGTACTAACTTGACCGTTGGAGGCGGAGCTCTCAGGAGTCTCCGTTATTTTGCAGGTACAGGCGTCCGGTTCCAGTCTCGGAATTGTAACTCTCCCGCAGGACATCAGAAAACCCCGAAACATTTGGCGCCGTCTGTGGGGAGAGTACTTCAGAGATGGCATCCAAGTCTGTACCGACTCCAGAAGAGAGGCGTCCCCTAGACGACCCTCAAGTTCAGTCGGACCATGATACCGAAAGTGAATTTGAAGTTGAAACTCATACAGCTCCAGACGGGACCCTAAGGGCCCGACGTACCCGTCATACCGAAATGAGGGAACGGGAGTATCTTCAAACAGGAAGCGAGCCAGCAGGCGCACCGCTTGCTCGGCAACAGCCGACTGATGGGTCTGCTCCCATCACAAGGAACGAACTCATGACCTTCATGAGGGATTTCAAGGGAGAGATCCAAGAGTTGATCAACAAAAAAACCGCCTGCTTCAGTCAAAGAGCAGTCGGCCAAGAAACCTTCCACTTCACTAAAGAGGAAGTCAGTTCAAGGGCGAGAGGCGACTCCCCATCCTAAATTCAAGAAGCGGGAGCCGTCTGCTCTTGATTTCACAAAACTCCGTTATCCTACGGGAAATAGGAAACCGGTTCGTCATATTCAGGCGGACGGGTCAAAGCAAACGTTCACAGATGCTCGGCACCTGCTAGAGCAGAAGAAGAGTGACCGATTATCAGAGTCGGCTTCTACTTCAAATTTTCAGGACAGTTTGCGAAATGCCTCGATGAGGCCAACTCAGTCGTACCATGAGAGTCAGTCAGGCGGCACCTCCCGTCAGTCCGACTTTCATAGTGCCCAGGCGGTACCAAACTTACCATTTGTGCCGCAACAACAGTATTTTATGCAGCCACCTCCATTTGGTGGACCTGCAGCAAAAAACGTCCAACCTATGGACTGGCAGCTACGGCTGCTTAGACTTGGTGAACAGCCGATGGCCTTCTCCAAGGAAATTACTGAAGCCGCTCAGCCGGCCAAAGTAAAAAATATTCTAGTAGGCGCCTATGACGGCACTACTAACCCAGAAGACCATCTGATGGCATTCACCAACTTGATGTACCTTCAAGGGTTGGATGATCCCACTTGGTGCAAGTGTTTCCCAGCGACTCTCAAGGGAATTGCACAGCAATGGTTCGGCAACCTGCCGACTGGTTGTGTAAACAGCTTCAGGACACTTGCTTACTTATTTGCCTCCAATTTCGCTATGAACATCCCTGCGAAGAAAACGACCCTTGATTTGGGAACAATTCAGCAGGGCGAGAAAGAGGGGCTTCGTTCCTACATCAGGCGGTTCAACCTGATGAGAATACAGATTCAAGGGTTACCGGATGAGGTAGCTTATACTGACTTTTTTAGAGGTCTCAAAGACGGGTCTACCTTCAAATTTGATTTAGTTCGAAAAAGGGTGGCGACTCTTCAAGAGGCCTTGATTGAAGCAGAAGCCTATATACAGGCGACTGATCTGTGTACGATGAAACAGTCGGACGGGAAGAGGTTCGACAATAGAGAAGGACGACAGAAACAGTCGTCCAACAAAGATGAAAAAAGAAAAGAGGTCTGGGCGGCTGATTCCTCTAAACAGCCGGCCCAGAAAAAGAAAAAAGAATTCAAACCATACTCCCCAAAGTATGTGTTTAACAAGGATAACCAGTTTATCCTAAAAGAAATAAAGGGACGGCTCTCAATTGAGAAGCCGCTCCCCATGAAGGGTTCTGCGAGCAACCGGAACCAAGACAAAATCTGTGCTTATCATGATGACATTGGTCATCACACCAATGACTGCATCAGTCTCATGCGGTACCTAGACCGCTTGGCTGATCAAGGTGATCTTGACACTTATGTCAAGAAATCTACGGGGAATACTTCCTCAAAAAAGCAGTCGGCCAAAAAGAATCAACAGGCCGACAGTTCCGATACAGATGATGCAGTCGTCTACACCATTGCAGGCGGCTTCTCAGGAGGCGGCCCCACTATTAGGGGCAACAAAGATAATATAAGGCGGTTAGATGTAAATTCCGTTCACCAAGAACGGCCGTCTAAATATACATTTCCTGAGATTGTCATCACTGAAGAGGATCTAGGAGGAATAAGGGGGCCGCATGACGACCCTCTCGTTATTGAATGTAAAGTGGCCAACCAGAGAGTTGGTCGAATCCTCATAGATACCGGGAGCTCTTCAGATCTCATCAGCAGCAAATGTCTGTCAAAACTGAAATATCAGACGGACTGCATACATCCGGCCTCCCACCCTTTAATAGGTTTTGGAGGAGGAGTCGTCCACCCACTGGGACGAGTAGATCTACCCATCCGCCTGGGCGAAAAAGGGGAAGGACGACACATGGTAGTCCGGTTCCTAGTGGTAGAGGAACTCTCGGCCTACAACATGATTCTGGGTCGACCAACCCTGAATAATTCCAAGGCTGTTATAATCCCGTCACTTATGCTGCTTAAGTTTGAAAGGGACAATGGAACAGTCGGCTCCCTAAGGGGAGATCAGAGGATGGCCCGAGAGTGCTATCTCTCGGATGTAAAGCCCACTGTTATGGCCACTGGGTCAAGTGGAGAAAAAACAGACCTTGACAATGTCAAGGAAAGTGCGCCTGTTCAAGAAACAGGCGACAAAAAGAGAAAGGCACCCCAGACTGAGTCCGCAAAAAAAGCAAGAAAATAGCAATCATTGGCAGAGGACCGGCCGGATGAGTTCCGCCCTCAGCCGGCTGGTGAGCATGTGGACCTGATATTAGACGACTCCCATCCTGACCGAACAGTCAAAGTAGGGACGACTGCTCTGCGAAACCTTGGTGACGACTTTCACAACCTGTTGAAAGAATACAAGGACATCTTTGCATTTGAAGTCCATGAAATGCCAGGCATTAGTCCTGATCTGGCAGTACACAAACTCGCTGTGGATCCGAAAAAGAAGCCGGTACGACAAAAGAAACGGAACCATGGTGAAGAAAGAGGTCAGGCGGCAGCCGCCGAAGTCAAAAAATTACTTGATGCAGGGTTCATTCGGCAATGTTACTTCCCAGATTGGGTTGCAAATGTGGTACTTGTTAAAAAGCCGAATGGCACCTGGCGAATGTGTGTAGACTACACAGACTTGAACAAGGCGTGCCCCAAAGACAGTTACCCTCTGCCTAAAATTGATAACCTGGTCGACTCAACAGCCGGCCATGCCTTGATGAGTTTTATGGACGCCTATTCTGGTTTTCATCAAATTCCTTTATGGAAGAAAGATCAGGAGAAGACGGCCTTCGTCACTGATCAGGGATTATACTGTTACACGGTCATGCCGTTTGGTCTTAAGAATGCCCCGGCTACCTTCCAACGAATGATAAACACAGTGTTCTTTGATCAGATTGGGAGAAACGTCGAGGCATACATTGATGATATGATTGTCAAGACTAAACTTCAGAAAGATCATCTGACGGACCTCCGAGAAACTTTCGCCACACTCAGGCGGCACCATGTCATGCTCAATCCCAAGAAATGTGTATTTGGAGTTGAGTCTGGGAAATTTCTCGGATTCCTTATCAACCAGAGAGGAATAGAGGCGAACCCTGAGAAGGTACAGGCGGTCATTGACATGCAGTCGCCTCGTACCGTCCGAGAGGTTCAGAAGTTAACAGGTTGTCTGGCGGCCTTGGGAAGATTCCTAAGTCGATCAGGCGACAAATGCCTATACTTTTTCCAGGCAATTAAGAAAAAGGCAAGGTTTGAATGGGGGCCGGATGCTGAGGCCGCCTTCCAGAAATTAAAGGTTCACTTGCATTCCTTGCCGAGGCTGGTCAGCCCTTTGCCCAAAGAAAATCTCTACATGTACCTGGCCGTCTCTGATCATGCGTTAAGCGCGGTGCTCCTTGCTGAAAGGGACGGCTGTCAACTTCCGGTCTACTTTGTCAGTCACGTACTGAAAAATGCCGAGTTGAGGTATCCCCTAGTGGAGAAATTTGGTCTTGCACTCTTCATGGCTGTTAAAAAATTGAAGCCCTACTTTCTGGCACATGCAGTCGTCGTGTATACCGACCAACCGATCAAGCGGCCCCTTACCACCATGGAGTCCTCCGGACGAATGATCAAATGGGCCATAGAAATGCAGAGTCTCGAAGTTACTTTCGAGCCTAGAAAAGCAGTGAAGGGGCAAGCCTTTGCTGACTTTATTGTAGAGATGACTCGTCCTCCTGACTCTCAAGTTCCAGACCAAGTCTGGAAGGTATATGTGGACGGAAGCTCTACTTCAAACGGTTGTGGAGCAGGCGTCGTATGTCAATCTCCAGAGGGCGACAGGTTCGAGTATGCTCTACGCTTCAGTTTCCAGGCTTCAAACAATGAGGCAGAATATGAAGCTTTACTAGCCGGGATCCGCATGTGTAAGGCGGCAGGGGCAAGGAAAATAGACGCCTGTTCTGATTCACAACTGATAGTGAGTCAGTACAATGGCGAATACGAAGCAACACATCCGGCCATGATCAAATATTTACAGGCGGTCCGACAAGCAGTCGGCTCCCTTGAGGATTTCCATCTGATCCAAGTGCCGAGATCAGAAAACAACCAGGCAGATGCACTTTCGAAATTAGCATCATCCGCCTCCTCCGATACTCCTCGAACTGTGTTTTGGGAAGTAATGGAGAAGAGAAGCATCGAGGAAAATCCTATTGGAATTCTAGACAGAAGCTCAACCTGGATGGATTCAATCAGGGCATATCTGACAAACGGTACACTACCGGATGATCCTCAACAGGCGGCAGCTCTAAAAAAACGAGCCTCCTGTTTTGAAATGATACAGGGAGAACTTCACAAGAGGGGGCACCTTCAACCTTTCTTAAAGTGTGTTACTCCTGAAAAGGGACGAGAGATACTAGATGATCTTCACTCTGGGTTCTGTGCTTCCCATATAGGTGGTAGGATGCTTGCTCAAAGGGCAAGGCGGCAGGGCTACTTTTGGCCTACTTTGGAAGCAGATGCAATGGAGATGGTGAAAAAATGTGACAAGTGCCAAAGGTTTGGCAAATTAATTCACCGTCCGGCTACTGACCTCACTACCATTCACAGCCCACTACCGTTTGCTAAGTGGGGCATGGACATTCTGGGTCCATATACGCCTGCTACAGGCGGCAGAAGGTATATACTTGTTGCCGTTGACTACTTCACTAAATGGGTAGAGGCGGAGGCTGTAAAGGGAATCAAGACGAAAGATGTAATTTCATTCATTTGGAAAAACGTCATCACTCGGTTCGGGGTTCCCATGTCTATGGTTTTTGATAATGGTCCCCAATTTGAGACGCCTGTTCTCAAAAGCTGGTTGGGAGACCAAGGAATTGCACATTACTTTGCATCTGTCGGCCGTCCACAAGCAAACGGCCAGGTAGAAGCCTTTAATAAAATCATCTCAGACGGTCTCAAGAAAAAGATTGAACGAGCAGGCGGCCTATGGGCAGATGAACTACCACATGTTCTTTGGGCCATTAGGACGACTGAAAAAGGGGCGACTGGAGAAACTCCCTTCCTCCTAACTTATGGTGCAGAAGCTGTTCTTCCAATAGAACACTACGAGCCGACTCTTCGAGTAATGCTATATGACGAAGAGGCAAACTGGGAAGCTATGCGCCTGGCATTAGACTCACTTCCTGAAAAGAGGGGCAATGCTGTTTTGCGTCATGAGATCTATCGCCTGAGAATGACTAGATCATACAACAAAAAAGTACACAGGCGTCCACTCAAAGTAGGGGACTTTGTACTTAGAAAAATGGAAGCAGTTGGTAGGGCTAATGAGTCTGGAAAACTAACTCCCAACTGGGAAGGACCCTACCGAATCTATGCGGAAGTCAGGGACGGTACCTACCGTCTGGAAACACCAGACGGACAACCGTTGCCTCGAACCTGGAACGTAGATAACCTTAAAAAATATTTTTTCTGAATGATGTAAAGTAAAGAGCTACTTAATAAAGTTTGCACTTACTATTCAATTTTGTATTACGAGGGGCATGCCGTCTGTACCTTTACAGTCGGCTACTCTCCATTGAGTTTAACTCTTTATCTTTAGAGGGGCATGCCGTCTGTTCCTTTACAGTCGGCTACTCTCCATCGAGTATTTTACTCACAATACTTAGCTAAAAAGATTAGGGCCTGGCCGATCCTGTAACTAACAGGCGGCTACCCTTCTTTTACTTAGCACCTACGTTCACCAAGAACTTACCAAGGCCACCGGCCGAATGATCAGACCAGGCGCCAAGCCACCTGATCAAAACTACAAAACTAATTCGACCTGTCCCAACATCATAGCAGGCGTCCGACGGCATCCCTCCGGATGAAATTCGTCGCAGAGAGCAGCTCCCTTTTGGGTGGAACATTGTTCTATAAACTAATTACACGGCACCTATACGACTGTCCCCAAGGGCAACCACGTAGCCGTTTTTTGAGACGAAGATAACTCTATCACTAACCAAACCAATGGTAGCAGTTGACATCTGAGTCAGATAACCGCCTGTATTACTTGGGATAAATGCAGGGGGTACCTATTGAGTTAATAGCCAACAAACATTGGCGAATCAAGGGGTCTAGCCGGCCTACGCCGCCTGGTACCTCTACTTCTCAAACAAAAGTGACGGAGACTGAGTAACTCCAAAGTTAACTCATAGTCACTCCTTCAAATTTGGTATGGAATCCAAAAAGTTTGAGTCGTCCGCCTGTTTTAAACAAACAAGGGCACTCGAACCCCTATTCCTACTGGATAACCTATTGAGTTAATAGCCAACAGACATTGGTGAATCAAGGGGTCTAGCCGGCCTACGCCGCCTGATACCTCTACTACTCAATCAAGATTGTGACAGACTAAGTAACTCCTATGTTAACTTAATAGTCACTCAAACTTAGTATGGAGCCTAAAAGGTATGAGTCGTCCACTTGTTTTTTAATAAACAAAGGCTCTCAACCAATACTCTTGCTAGGTTAACAAATAACAAATTAAAGGCCAACATTGGCAATAAAGGGAAACAACCGGTACCCGCCGCTTGTTTTCCTACTTAATTCCTTGGCTACTAGGTAATTCTATTTACTTGGTCAAATTAAATAAAGAGTTCGAATACCGATTGATTAAATGGCCGACTGATCATCTATCCTGGAAACAGACAACCAGTCGTCCAGGGGCATAGGCGGCATACTTACTATTTGTACCTGTCTTAACGTTCGGCCATACACAACAGTCGGTCTAGTGAGCAAAATTCAAATACTTAGACAAATTTGAACCAAAACAAAAATATTTGATTAAAATGAGCCGGCCATAAAAGACCAGCAGAATATTCAAAACCCCGGCCCCCTGGCCGGGTAATTACAAAGCAAACGGCACGCAGGCCGTGAAAAGAAAAAAAATACTTAAAGCTTAAGAAGGGGGCAGTTCAGTATCAGC
The DNA here is from genome assembly GCF_001683475.1 of Chenopodium quinoa. NCBI lineage: Eukaryota > Viridiplantae > Streptophyta > Magnoliopsida > Caryophyllales > Amaranthaceae > Chenopodium > Chenopodium quinoa. Next base: position 10,721 of record NW_018745101.1, read on the forward strand.
AGCAGCCGCCTGGTCAGCACTCTTCTTGCTGGACTCGGCCTTAGCTGCACCATCTTTTGATGCCTTACCCCCAAGTGGCACAAGCGCCACAACCGGCTCTTCCTCCTCCAACGCAACGTCCAACGCCTCTTCTTCAGCAGCCGCCAGGATCTGTTGATTATATATTTCCGAACACTGGCGGTACGTTCGTTCCCATGAGGCAAAGTCGGCACTGGGGAACAGTCGTTCCCAGGTCATGCGTTGGATTTGAGCGGAGTCTTCCACCATCTCCCGGACGAGCTCTTGTTTCTCTTGCTCGGCCTTGTCCGAGAGCTCTTGGGTGAGACTCTTCTCCTGGTTCACCAGGCGTTCTTTTACGTTAGCCAAAGATTTCTCCATGGCTTCGTAAGAGTGCATTTTTTGGCGAAGGGGTTTCAGCTCGGCTTTAAGGTTGGTGACGGTCCCTTCCAGCTCGTCAACCTTCTTTTGGGCCGCCTCTAGCTGAGCCCGAACAGCGGCGGTCGCCTGCGCCTGATAATAAAGAAGATCAATGGTCAGTACTTCATTTTGGGCAATTTGAAACATTGCCTTATCACAGCTGGAGGCGGCCATAGCCTTTGCGGCCTTTACCTCTTTGTTTTTCCGATCAATCGGCTTGCGAAGGCTGTTGACTCGGAGCAGGGCCTAAGTACAAAGAAAAACAGGCGTCAGTTTCCAATCAAAAGAGTTAACAGGCGTCCTGGAACTCAAAAGCTCAAAAAGGTGCTAAGTATACCTCAGCTAGGACCCCTGAAATTCCATCGAGGTCAAGGGTGCCGGCACCCTTGACCGCCTCCCTGTCAGATGGAGGAACTACTTTAACCATAGACTTGGCTACCTCAACCAAGTCTAGTCCCTGGGGGCCGGCTGCATTAAGCGAAAGGAAAAAACAAGTTAGATCTAATCAAGAAGGAAGCAAGGGTGAGTTTTTTACAAGTGAGGGTCCATACATCTAGGCGGCCCCGCCTGGGTTTTTGAAGAAGTGGCCGGCTGCTTCTCAGCCGCCACTGTTTTCCTGGAAGACCCAGGAGAGCTTGCAACTGTCGTCCTCCGGGCCTTGGGGTCCGGCTGTTGCGAGGAAGAAGCCCTTGGAGTGCCAGACTGAAAACAAAAAGAGTTAGTATATGCATAAGATAACTAAAAGGAGAAGAGTTTTCAAAGCTTACCAAGGGTGCCTCCTTGCTGGGGGAGTCGGCATACGACTGCTTCATTAGCGAGACCCGCAGCATGGCCGCCGCAGTCTTAGATGCTGTTATTTTACTCATGGCGTCGGCTGAAAGAAATAAACAGCAAAGTTAGTAAAAATCCCAAGTAAACAAGGCGTGAAAAAACAGAGTATTCGTCAGGCCGGCTACCTCTAGAGCACCGACTGCCGAGGCCACAGGCGGCCAAGAAGTACTCGTCATAGAGCCACTTGAAGCTCGGGACGCAGTTTAGGGGTACTTGCTCTCGTACCCCTGAAGTAGAGTTCACCCTAGTCTCTACTTTGAAGAGTCCTTTGTCTAGGATCTCTTTTTTAGCCTTTGGGGGAACAGGCGGCATGCTGCGGCCGCCTGCGAGAAGAGGCGGATCCCTGTTCCACTTGTTAAAACGTTTGTTCAGCTCCGTGTCTGAACTCTCGATAATAAGGAAGGTGTTCCGCCAATCCTTCCATTTGTTTGCCTTACCTCTCGTCATGAGGTAACCCCTATGGCTTGTTAATTGATACCAGCCGGTACCTCCCGACATAGGGGTCCGGCTGAGATAGTTCATGTGGGCGAAAGCCTCAAAACTTGGCTCCACCCCGTTCAGTTCGCACCCGGCCACATAGCCGAGTACGTTTACCCAAGAGTTGGGGGCTAACTGCCATAACCCCAGATCATACCATCTAAAATCCGCTGAACAGCCGGATGTAATGGGAAGCGCAGTCCAGCTTTGATGGCCGCCACATAGCAGCCAAAGCAGCCGTCACCATAGCTGGTACCAGCCGGCCAGACGACAGTATCTTCTGGATCCGGCACAAACAGTAAATACTCCGGGCCCATTTTGTGGTTAGCAATAAAGCTCGCCACGTTGTCTCGCATGGTTGCAATCCGGCCCCGGGGTACCCTGCAGTAGTAGGGGGCGTTTTCCTCTCTGTAAGAGGCGGACGGCTCTGCCCAATTATCCCCCTTCTCCACTGCATGAGAACTTCTCGCCTCTTGTAGGCGGCTATGTTTTTCTTCTGAGCCAGAAGAACTATGGTCAGAAGAGCTGGATTCGGACTCGTCCCCTGACGAGTCCGAAGAGGACGACTCCTCCCCTCTCCTAGAGGGGCCCGCCTCCTCTCCCTTAGAAGGAGCAGAAGGAAAATTAGACATGTCCACGGTAAGATGGGAAGGGAACACCTTGGTCCCTCTCTCAGAACTGTCAGCTTGACAGTCGCCTCGTTCTACATCTGGCGCCTGGTCAGATGTTTCACTAAGGAGCACCCTTTGGGAGGAGCCGTCTGAGTTTGATATCATAGCAGTCTTTTTTGTTCTGGCCATCACGTTCTGCATAGACACAGATTCAGTCGGACTTTGTATAAAGGGCAAAGATGGGTCCAGAAAAGGGCAGGCGGCACTCCTAGTCCTAGATTCAGCCGTCCCCGGTGACCGGCCGATCACTAACTTAGGGCGTGTCGTGTGCTTCCATGGTGCCATTTCAAAAAATAAAAAGAAAATTAAGAGTAAGAGAACTGAGTTACCTGAACGGGTGACGGTTGATGAAGTCCTGGAAGTTCGGGTCAGTCGGCTTGTCAGAACAGGCGGTAGGCAGAAAAAGTCCGAAAATGTCAGAGCAAGTTCAGGGGTCCGAATGTTCTCGCAAAAGTTCTCAAATGTGAAAATGACCGAAGTCAGCACTTCCTTTTATAGGCAAAATGAGAAGGCGAAGGGTCGCTTCCAAATTCAAAATTTGGGCGGGAAAAATCTCTCGGCCGTCCGCAAGGTGACACCTGTAACGGGCCGTCGCCTGTCACCGTGCGACACCTGTCACAGGCGACACGTGACCAGTCGCGTGACACCTGTGTGGGGCAAATGATTAGGGGATTTTTATCCACCAATCACCGTCTGACAAGTGGACCAACCAGGTTCCGCCACGTGTTCTTCACGAAGGCCAACAGGAACCTGCCACGTGTCAATCACAGATACGTCCTCCATGGACCACTTAAGACACGCCACGTGTCCACCCATGCCAAATGGGACAACCGGCCATCAAGGCCCAATTCAGTCTAGAGGCCCGATCAGCCCTAGGTTTACCTTAAACCTAGAGAGTTGCACGCTTCCCAAGGCTATAAATACCCGATTAATCCTCATTAATCAGGAACCGAATAATTAAGAGATCAAGCAGAGAAGAACAGACTTATTAACAACCGACTAATCTCGCTAACAACGCAGATTACCAACACTAAGCACTCTCACCTAGAGAGATCTCATTACTTTAATTTCTGTATTGATTACTCCTTAATCAGGTACTAACTTGACCGTTGGAGGCGGAGCTCTCAGGAGTCTCCGTTATTTTGCAGGTACAGGCGTCCGGTTCCAGTCTCGGAATTGTAACTCTCCCGCAGGACATCAGAAAACCCCGAAACAACTTTCATTGATTCAATTAGCATTTTTGAATGCAATTGACATTCATTTGATTCAATTAGCTTTGTTTGATTGTGTTTAACTTTCTTTTGTTCAATTAGCTTTCTAGAATGCGATTGACTTTCATTTGATTCAATTAGGTTTTTGAATTGCATTTGACTTTCATTTGATTCAAAAAGCTTTGATTGAATGTGTTTGACTTTCATTTGAATCAATTAGCTTTGTTAAAGGCATTTAACTTTCATTTGATTCAAAAAGCTTTCTTTGAATGTGTTTAACTTTCATTTGATTCAATAAGCCTTTTATAATGCATTTGACTTTCATTTGATTCAATTAGCTTTGTTGAATGCATTTGACTTTCATTTGTTTCAAAAAAGCTTTGTTTTAATGTGTTTGAATTTCATTTGGTTCAAAAGCTTTGTTTGAATGTGTTTGACTTTCATTTGATTCAATTAGCTTTGTTGAATGCATTTGACTTTCATTTTGTTTCAAAAAGCTTTGTTTGAATGTGTTTGACTTTCATTTGATTCAATTAGCTTTGTTTGATTCTGTTTAACTTTCTTTTTATTCAATTAGCTTTCTCGAATGTGTTTTACTTTCATTTGATTCAATTAGCTTTGTGAAATGCATTTGACTTTCTTTTAATTCAAAAGCTTTGGTTGAATGTGTTTGACTTTCATTTGATTCAATTAGCGTTGTAGAATGCATTTGACTTTTTTTTTATTCAATTTGCTTTGTTGAAAGCATTTGACATTCATTTAATTCAAAAGCTTTCTTTGAATGTGTTTGACATTCATTTGATTCATTTAGCCTATTTAGAATGCATTTGAATTTTATTTGATTCAATTAGCTTTGTTGAATGCATTAGACATTCATTTGATTCAAAAAGCTTTGTTTGAATGTGTTTAAGTTTCAATTTATTCAGTTAGCTTTGTAGAATGCATTTTACTTTCATTTGATTCAATTAGCTTTGTTTGAATGTGTTTGACTGGCATTTGATTCAGTTAGCTTTGTCTGATTGTTTTTAACTTTCATTTGATTCAATTAGCTTTTTATTATTCATTTGACTTTCATTTGATTCAATTAGCTTTGTTGAATGTATTTGACTTTCACTTGATTCAAAAAACTTTGGTTTGAATGTGTTTGACTTTCATTTGATTCACTTAGCTTTGTAGAATGCATTTGACTTTTATTTGATGTCAATTAGCTTTGTAGAATGCATTTAACTTTCGTTTGTTTCAAAAAACTTTGTTTTAATGTGTTTGACTTTCATTTGATTCAATTAGCTTTGTTAGAATGCATTTGACAATTCATTTAATTCAAAAGCTTTGATTGAATGTGTTTGACATTCATTTAATTCAATTTTTGTAGATTGCATTTGATTTTTCATTTCATTTAATTCAATTTTTGTAGAATGCATTTAACTTTCATTTGTTTCAAAAACTTTGTTTGAATGTGTTTGACTTTGATTTGATTCAATTAGCTTTGTTGAATGTATTTGACTTTCACTTGATTCAAAAAACTTTGATTGAATGTGTTTGACTTTCATTTGATTCACTTAGCTTTGTAGAATGCATTTGACTTTTATTTGATTCAATTAGCTTTGTAGAATGCATTTAACTTTCATTTGTTTCAAAAAACTTTGTTTGAATGTGTTTGACTTTCATTTGATTCAATTAGCTTTGTAGAATGCATTAGACTTTTATTTGATTCAATTAGCTTTGTTGAAGGCATTTGACTTTTATTTGATTCAATTTGCTTTGTTGAAGGCATTTAACTTTCATTTGATTCAAAAAGATTTCTTTGAATGTGTTTAACTTTCATTTGATTCAATTAAGCTTTTATAATGGCATTTGACTTTCATTTGATTCAATTAGCTTTGTTGAATGCATTTGACTTTCATTTGTTTCAGAATGCTTTGTTTGAATGTGTTTGACTTTCATTTGGTTCAAAAGCTTTGTTTGAATGTGTTTTACTTTCATTTGATTCAATTAGCTTTGTTGAATGCATTTGACTTTCATTTGTTTCAAAAGCTTTGTTTGAATGTGTTTGACTTTCATTTGATTCAATTAGCTTTCTTTGATTGTTTTTTAACTTTCTTTTTATTCAATTAGCTTTCTAGAATGCGTTTTGACTTTCATTTGATTCAATTAGCTTTGTGAAATGCATTTGACTTTCTTTAAATTCAAAAAGCTTTGATTGAATGTGTTTGACTTTCATTTGATTCAATTAGCGTTGTAGAATGCATTTGACTTTTTTTTTATTCAATTAGCTTTGTTTGAAAGCATTTGACATTCATTTAATTTAAAAAGCTTTCTTTGAATGTGTTTAACATTCATTTGATTCATTTAGCCTTTTAGAATGCATTTGAATTTCATTTGATTCAATTAGCTTTGTAGAATGCATTTAGACTTTCGTTTGATTCAATTAGCTTTGTTTGAATGCATTTGACTTTCATTTGTTTCAAAAAGCTTTGTTTGAATGTGTTTGACTTTCATTTGGTTCAAAAGCTTTGTTTGAATGTGTTTGACTTTCATTGATTCAATTAGCTTTGTTGAATGCATTTGACTTTCATTTGTTTTCAAAAGCTTTGTTTGAATGTGTTTGACTTTCATTTGATTCAATTAGCTTTGTTTGATTGTGTTTAACTTTCTTTTTATTCAATTAGCTTTCTAGAATGCGTTTGACTTTCATTTGATTCAATTAGCTTTGTGAAATGCGTTTGACTTTCTTTAAATTCAAAAAGCTTTGATTGAATGTGTTTGACTTTCATTTGATTCAATTAGCGTTGTAGAATGTATTTGACTTTTTTTTTATTCAATTAGCTTTGTTGAAAGCATTTGACATTCATTTAATTCAAAAGCTTTCTTTGAATGTGTTTGACATTCATTTGATTCATTTAGCCTTTTATAATGCATTTTAATTTCATTTTGATTCAATTAGCTTCGTAGAATGCATTAGACTTTCGTTTTGATTCAATTAGCTTTGTTTGAATGTGTTTGACTTTCATTTGTTTAAATTTTTTGTAGATTTCATTTACTTTCATTTGATTCAAATTAGCTTTTTTGAATGTGCATTTGACTTTCATTTGATTCAAAATAGCTTTGTTTGAATGTGTTTGACTTTTCATTTGATTCAATTAGCTTTGTTTGATCGTGTTAAATTTCTTTTG
>NW_018745102.1:0-30761 GCF_001683475.1 Chenopodium quinoa
TTTGACTTTCATTTGATTCAATTAGCTTTGTTTGAATGTGTTTGACTTTCATTTGTTTCAATTAGCTTTGTAGAATGTATTTGATTTTCATTTGATTCAAATAGCTTTGTTTGAATGTGTTTGACTTTCAATTGATTCAATTAGCTTTGTAGAATGTATTTGACTGTCATTTGATTCAAATAGCTTTATTTGAATGTGTTTGAATTTCATTTAATTCAATTAGCTTTGTAGAATGCATTTTCACTTTCATTTGATTTATATAGCTTTGTTTGAATGTGTTTGACTTTCATTTAAATTAAAAGCTTTTTTTGAATGTGTTTGACTTTCATTTGATTTAAAAGGCTTTGTTTGAATGTTGACTTTCATTTGATTCAATTAGCTTTGTGTAGAATGTATTTTACTTCATTTGATTCAAATAGCTTTGTTTGAATGTGTTTGACTTTCAATTGATTCAATTAGCTTTGAATGTATTTGACTGTCATTTGATTCAAATAGCTTTTTGAATGTGGTTTGAATTTCATTTAATTTAAATTCTTTGTAGAATGCATTTCACTTTCATTTGATTTAATATAGCTTTGTTTGAATGTGTTTGACTTTCATTTAAATTAAAAAGCTTTTTTTTTGAATGTGTTTGACTTTCATTTGATTTAAAAAGACTTTGTTTGAATGTGTTTGACTTTCATTTGATTCAATTAGCTTTGTAGAATGTATTTTACTTTTATTTTATTTAATTAGCTTTGTTTGAATGTATTTGACTCTCAATTGATTCAAATAGCTTTGTTTGAATGTTGTCATATCACTTTCATTCTCATTGATTCAAATTTAGCTTTATGTTAGAATTGTATTTGACATTTACTTTAATTAAAATAGCTTTGTTTTGAATATGTTTTGACTTTCATTTGATTCAATTAGCTTTGTTTGAATGTGTTTTGACTTTCATCAATTGTTTGTTCATATTTAGCTTTGTAGAATGTATTCTTGATTTTCATTTGATTCAAATAGCTTTGTTTGAATGTGTTTTGACTTTCAATTGATCAATTAGCTTTGTAGAATGTATTTTGACTGTCAATTTGATTTAAATAGCTTTAATTTGAAATGTGTTTGAATTTCATTTAATTACAATTAGCTTTTTGATAGAATGCATTTTTTCACTTTCAATTTGATTTATATAGCTTTGTTCTGAATGTATTTTGACTTTCATTTAAATTAAAAAGCTTCTTTTTGAATGTGTTTGACTTTCATTTGATTTAAAAAGGACTTTGTTTGAATGTGTTTGACTTTCATTTGATTCAATTAGCTTTGTAGAATGTATTTTTACTTTTATTATGATTTAATTAGCTTTGTTTGTAATTTAATATTTGACTCTCAATTTTGATTCAAATAGCTTTGTTTGAATGTGTGTTTTGAATTTCATTTGATTTCAATTAGTCTTTGTAGAATGTATTTATTGATTTTCAAATTTTGATTCGAAATCTCTTTGCTTTGAATGTGTTTTTTTTGAACATTTCATTTTGATTCAAATTTAGCTTTGTTTGAATGTGTTTGACTTTCATTTGATTCAATTTGCTTTTTGTTTTGAATTGTGTTTTGACTTTCATTTGAATTCATCTTAGCTTTGTTGAATGTATTTGACTTTCATTTTGATATTCAGAATAGCTTTGTTTTGAATTGTGTTTTTTGACTTTCATTTTGATTCAATTAGCTTGGTAGAATGTATTTGACATTCATTTAATTAAAATAGCTTTGTTTGAATGTGTTTGACTTTCATTTGATTCAATTAGCTTTGTTTGAATGTGTTTGACTTTCATTTGTTTCAATTAGCTTTGTAGAATGTATTTGATTTTCATTTGATTCAAATAGCTTTGTTTGAATGTGTTTGACTTTCAATTGATTCAATTAGCTTTGTAGAATGTATTTGACTGTCATTTGATTCAAATAGCTTTATTTGAATGTGTTTGAATTTCATTTAATTCAATTAGCTTTGTAGAATGCATTTCACTTTCATTTGATTTATATAGCTTTTTTTGAATGTGTTTGACTTTCATTTGATTTAAAAAGACTTTGTTTGAATGTGTTTGACTTTCATTTGATTCAATTAGCTTTGTAGAATGTATTTTACTTTTTATTTTTATTTAATTAGCTTTGTTTTGAATTTATTTGACTCTGATTTGATTCAAATAAGCTTTGTTTGAATGTGTTTGACTTTCATTTGATTTAAAAGGCTTTTGTTTGAATGTGTTTTGACTTTCATTTGATTCAATTAGCTTTGTAGAATGTATTTTACTTTTATTTGATTTAATTAGCTTTGTTTGAATTTATTTGACTCTCATTTGATTCAAATAGCTTTGTTTGAATGTGTTTGACTTTCATTTGATTTCATTCGCTTTGTAGAATGTATTTGACTTTCATTTGATTCAAATAGCTTTGTTTGAATGTGTTTGACTTTCAATTGATTCAATTAGCTTTGTAGAATGTATTTGACTGTCATTTGATTCAAATAGCTCTGTTTTGAATGTGTTTGAATTTCATTTAATTCAATTTGCTTTGTAGAATGCATTTCACTTTCATTTGATTAATATAGCTTTGTTTGAATGTATTTGACTTTCATTTGATTTAAAAGGCTTTGTTTGAATGTGTTTGACTTTCATTTGATTCAATTAGCTTTGTAGAATGTATTTTACTTTTATTTGATTTAATTAGCTTTGTTTGAATTTATTTGACTCTCATTTGATTCAAATAGCTTTGTTTGAATGTGTTTGAATTTCATTTGATTCAATTAGCTTTGTAGAATGTATTTGATTTTCATTTTGATTCGAAATCTTTGTTTGAATGTGTTTGACTTTCATTTGATGCAATTAGCTTTGTTTGAATGTGTTTGACTTTAATTTGATTCAATTAGCTTTGTAGAATGTGTTTTGACTTTCATTTGATTCACTTAGCTTTGTTGAATGTATTTGACTTTCATTTGATTCAAATAGCTTTGTTTGAATGTGTTTAACTTTCATTTGATTCAATTAGCTTTGTAAATGTATTTGACATTCATTTAATTAAAATAGCTTTGTTTGAATGTGTTTGACTTTCATTTGATTCAATTAGCTTTGTTTGAATGTGTTTGACTTTCATTTGTTTCAATTAGCTTTGTAGAATGTATTTGATTTTCATTTGATTCAAATAGCTTTCTTTGAATGTGTTTGACTTTCAATTGATTCAATTAGCTTTGTAGAATGTATTTGACTGTCATTTGATTCAAATAGCTTTATTTGAATGTGTTTGAATTTCATTTAATTCAATTAGCTTTGTAGAATGCAGTTTTACTTTCATTTGATTTATATAGCTTTGTTTGAATGTATTTGACTTTCATTTAAATGAAAAAGCTCTTTTTGAATGTGTTTGTCTTTCATTTGATTTAAAAGGCTTTGTTTGAATGTGTTTGACTTTCATTTCATTCAATTAGCTTTGTAGAATGTATTTTACTTTTATTTGATTTAATTAGCTTTGTTTGAATTTATTTGACTCTCATTTGATTCAAATAACTTTTGTTTGAATATGTTTTGAATTTCATTTGATTCAATTAGCCTTGTAGAATGTATTTGATTTTCATTTGATTCGAAATCTTTGTTTGAATGTGTTTGACTTTCATTTGATTCAATTTGCTTTGTTTGAATGTGTTTGACTTTCATTTGATTCACTTAGCTTTGTTGAATGTGTTTGACTTTCATTTAATTCAAATAGCTTTGTTTGAATGTGTTTTGACTTTCATTTGATTCAATTAGCTTTGTAGAATGTATTTGACATTCATTTAATTAAAATAGCTTTGTTTGAATGTGTTTGAATTTCATTTGATTCAATTAGCTTTGTTTGAATGTGTTTGACTTTCATTTGTTTCAACTAGCTTTGTAGAATGTATTTGATTTTCATTTGATTCAAATAGCTTTGTTTGAATGTGTTTGACTTTCAATTGATTCAATTAGCTTTGTAGAATATATTTTGACTGTGATTTGATTCAAATAGCTTTATTTGAATGTGTTTGAATTTCATTTAATTCAATTAGCTTTGTAGAATGCATTTCACTTTCATTTGATTTATATAGCTTTGTTTGAATGTGTTTGACTTTCATCTAAATTAAAAAGCTTTTTTTGAATGTGTTTGACTTTCATTTGATTTAAAAGGCTTTGTTTGAATGTGTTTGACTTTCATTTGATTCAATTAGCTTTGTAGAATGTATTTTATTTTTATTTGATTTAATTAGCTTTGTTTGAATTTATTTGACTCTAATTTGATTCAAATAGCTTTGTTTGAATGTGTTTGACTTTCATTTGATTCAATTAGCTTTGTCGAATGTATTTGACTTTCATTTGATTCAAATAGCTTTATTTGAATATGTTTGACTTTCATTTGATTCAATTAGCTTTGTAGAATGTATTTGATTTTCATTTGATTCGAAATCTTTGTTTGAATGTGTTTGACTTTCATTTGATTTAGTTAGCTTTGTTTGAATGTGTTTTGACTTTCATTTGATTCAATTAGCTTTGTAGAATGTATTTTATTTTTATTTGATTTAATTAGCTTTGTTTGAATTTATTTGACTCTAATTTGATTCAAATAGCTTTGTTTGAATGTGTTTGACTTTCATTTGATTCAATTAGCTTTGTCGAATGTATTTGACTTTCATTTGATTCAAATAGCTTTATTTGAATGTGTTTGACTTTCATTTGATTCAATTAGCTTTGTAGAATGTATTTGATTTTCATTTGATTCGAAATCTTTGTTTGAATGTGTTTGACTTTCATTTGATTTAGTTAGCTTTGTTTGAATGTGTTTGACTTTAATTTAATTCAGTTAGCTTTGAAGAATGTATTAGACTTTTATTTGATTTAATTAGCTTTGTTTGAATGTATTTGACTCTCATTTGATTCAAATAGCTTTGTTTGAATGTGTTTGACTTTCATTTTTAATCAAATAGCTTTGTTTGAATGTGTTTGACTTTCATTCGATTCAATTAGCTTTGTAGAATGTATTTCACTTTCATTTGATTAAAATAGCTTTGTTTGAATGTGCTTGACTTTCTTCTGATTTAATTAGCTTTGTTTGAATGTGTTTGTCTTTCATTTGATTCAATTAGCTTTGTTGAATGTATTTGACTTTCATTTGATTCAAATAGCTTTGTTTGAATGTGTTTGACTTTCATTTGATTCAATTAGCTTTGTAGAATGTATTTGACTTTCATTTGATTCAAATAGCTTTGTTTAAATGTGTTTGACTTTCATTTGTTTCAATTAGCTTTGTAGAAGTATTTGATTTTCATTTGATTCAAATAGCTTTGTTTGAATGTGTTTGACTTTCAATTGATTCAATTAGCTTTGTAGAATGTATTTTGACTGTCATTTGATTCAAATAGCTTTATTTGAATGTGTTTGAATTTCATTTAATTCAATTAGCTTTTTAGAATGCATTTTTACTTTCATTTTATTTATATAGCTTTGTTTGAATGTATTTGACTTTCATTTAAATTAAAAAGCTCTTTTTGAATGTGTTTGACTTTCATTTGATTTAAAAGGCTTTGTTTGAATGTGTTTGACTTTCATTTAATTCAATTAGCTTTGTAGAATGTATTTTACTTTTATTTGATTTAATTAGCTTTGTTTGAATTTATTTGACTCTCATTTGATTCAAATTGCTTTGTTTGAATGTGTTTGACTTTCATTTGATTTCATTAGCTTTGTAGAATGTATTTGACTTTCATTTGATTCAAATAGCTTTATTTGAATGTGTTTGACTTTCATTCGATTCAATTAGCTTTGTAGAATGTATTTGACTTTCATTTGAGTCAAATAACTTTGTTTGAATGTGTTTGACTTCCATTTAATTCAATTAGCTTTGTTTGAATGTGTTTGACTTTCATTTAATTCAATTAGCTTTGTAGAATGTATTTGACTTTCATTTGAGTCAAATAACTTTGTTTGACTGTATTTGACTTTCATTTGATTGAAATAGCTCTGTTTGAATGTGTTTGAATTTCATTTAATTCAATTTTCTTTGTAGAATGCATTTCACTTTCATTTGATTAATATAGCTTTGTTTGAATGTATTTGACTTTCATTTAAATTAAATAGCTTTTTTTTTAATGTGTTTGACTTTCATTTGATTTAAAAGGCTTTGTTTGAATGTGTTTGACTTTCATTTAATTCAATTAGCTTTGTAGAATGTATTTTACTTTTATTTGATTTAATTAGCTTTGTTTGAATTTACTTGACTCTCATTTGATTCAAATAGCTTTGTTTGAATGTGTTTGATTTTCATTTGATTTCATTAGCTTTGTAGAATGTATTTGACTTTCATTTGGTTCAAATAGCTTTGTTTGAATGTGTTTGACTTTCATTTGATTCAATTAGCTTTGTAGAATGTATTTGACTTTTATTTGAGTCAAATAACTTTGTTTGACTGTGTTTGACTTTCATTTGTTTCAATTTGCTTTGTAGAATGTATTTGACTTTCATTTGATTCAAATAGCTCTGTTTGAATGTGTTTGAATTTCATTTAATTCAATTTGCTTTGTAGAATGCATTTCACTTTCATTTGATTAATATAGCTTTGTTTGAATGTATTTGACTTTCATTTAAATTAAATAGCTTTTTTTGAATGTGTTTGACTTTCATTTAATTTAAAAGCCTTTGTTTGAATGTGTTTGACTTTCATTTGATTCAATTAGCTTTATAGAATGTATTTTACTTTTATTTTATTTAAGTAGCTTTGTTTGAATTTATTTGACTCTCATTTGATTCAAATAGCTTTGTTTGAATGTGTTTGACTTTCATTTGATTTCATTAGCTTTGTAGAATGTATTTGACTTTCATTTGATTCAAATAGCTTTATTTGAATGTGTTTGACTTTCATTTGATTCAATTAGCTTTGTAGAATGTATTTGATTTTCATTTGATTCGAAATCTTTGTTTGAATGTGTTTGACTTTCATTTGATTCAATTAGCTTTGTTTGAATGTGTTTGACTTTCATTTGATTCAATTTGCTTTGTTTGAATGTGTTTGACTTTCATTTGATTCACTTAGCTTTGTTGAATGTATTTGACTTTCATTTGATTCAAATAGCTTTGTTTGAATGTGTTTGACTTTCATTTGATTCAATTATCTTTGTAGAATGTATTTGACATTCATTTAATTAAAATAGCTTTGTTTGAATGTGTTTGACTTTCATTTGATATAATTAGCTTTGTTTGAATGTGTTTGACTTTCATTTGTTTCAATTAGCTTTGTAGAATGTATTTGATTTTTATTTGATTCAAATAGCTTTGTTTGAATGTGTTTGACTTTCAATTGATTTAATTAGCTTTGTAGAATGTATTTGACTGTCATTTGATTCAAATAGCTTTATTTGAATGTGTTTGAATTTCATTTAATTCAATTAGCTTTGTAGAATGCATTTCACTTTCATTTGATTTATATAGCTTTGTTTGAATGTGTTTGACTTTCATTTAAATTAAAAAGCTTTTTTTGAATGTGTTTGACTTTCATTTGATTTAAAAGGCTTTGTTTGAATGTGTTTGACTTTCTTTTGATTCAATTAGCTTTGTAGAATGTATTTTACTTTTATTTGATTTAATAAGCTTTGTTTGAATTTATTTGACTCTAATTTGATTCAAATAGCTATGTTTGAATGTGTTTGACTTTCATTTGATTCAATTAGCTTTGTAGAATGTATTTGACTTTCATTTGATTCAAATAGCTTTATTTGAATGTCTTTGACTTTCATTTGATTCAATTAGTTTTGTAGAATGTATTTGATTTTCATTTGATTCGAAATCTTTGTTTGAATGTGTTTGACTTTCACTTGATTTAATTAGCTTTGTTTGAATGTGTTTGACTTTAATTTAATTCAATTAGCTCTGAAGAATGTATTAGACTTTTATTTGATTTAATTAGCTTTGTTTGAATGTATTTGACTCTCATTTGATTCAAATAGCTTTGTTTGAATGTTTTTGACTTTCATTTTATTCAAATAGCTTGTTTAAATGTGTTTGACTTTCATTCGATTCAATTAGCTTTGTAGAATGTATTTCACTTTCATTTGATTAAAATAGCTTTGTTTGAATGTGCTTGACTTTCTTCTGATTCAATTAGCTTTGTTTGAATGTGTTTGACTTTCATTTGATTCAATTAGCTTTATTGAATGTATTTGACTTTCATTTGATTCAAATAGCTTTGTTTGAATGTGTTTGACTTTCATTTGATTCAATTAGCTTTTTAGAATGTATTTGACTTTCATTTGATTCAAATAGCTTTGTTTAAATGTGTTTGACTTTCATTTGTTTCAATTAGCTTTGTAGAATGTATTTGATTTTCATTTGATTCAAATAGCTTTGTTTGAATGTGTTTGACTTTCAATTGATTCAATTAGCTTTGTAGAATGTATTTGAATGTCATTTGATTCAAATAGCTTTATTTGAATGTGTTTGAATTTCATTTAATTCAATTAGCTTTTTAGAATGCATTTTTACTTTCATTTTATTTATATAGCTTTGTTTGAATGTATTTGACTTTCATTTAAATTAAAAAGCTCTTTTTGAATGTGTTTGACTTTCATTTGATTTAAAAGGCTTTTTTTGAATGTGTTTGACTTTCATTTAATTCAATTAGCTTTGTAGAATGTATTTTACTTTTATTTGATTTAATTAGCTTTGTTTGAATTTATTTGACTCTCATTTGATTCAAATAGCTTTGTTTGAATGTGTTTCACTTTCATTTGATTTCATTAGCTTTGTAGAATGTATTTGACTTTCATTTGATTCAAATAGCTTTATTTGAATGTGTTTGACTTTCATTTGATTCAATTAGCTTTGTAGAATGTATTTGATTTTCATTTGAGTCAAATAACTTTGTTTGAATGTGTTTGACTTTCATTTGATTCAATTAGCTTTGTTTGAATGTGTTTGACTTTCATTTAATTCAATTAGCTTTGTAGAATGTATTTGAGTTTCATTTGAGTCAAATAACTTTGTTTGACTGTGTTTGACTTTCATTTGTTTCAATTTGCTTTGTAGAATGTATTTGACTTTCATTTGATTCAAATAGCTCTGTTTGAATGTGTTTGAATTTCATTTAATTCAATTTTCTTTGTAGAATGCATTTCACTTTCATTTGATTAATATAGCTTTGTTTGAATGTATTTGACTTTCATTTAAATTAAATAGCTTTTTTTTTAATGTGTTTGACTTTCATTTGATTTAAAAGGCTTTGTTTGAATATGTTTGACTTTCATTTGATTCAATTAGCTTTGTAGAATGTATTTTACTTTTATTTGATTTAATTAGCTTTGTTTGAATTTATTTGACTCTCATTTGATTCAAATAGCTTTGTTTGAATGTGTTTGACTTTCATTTGATTTCATTAGCTTTGTAGAATGTATTTGACTTTCATTTGATTCAAATAGCTTTATTTGAATGTGTTTGACTTTCATTTGATTCAATTAGCTTTGTAGAATGTATTTGATTTTCATTTGATTCGAAATCTTTGTTTGAATGTGTTTGACTTTCATTTGATTCAATTAGCTTTGTTTGAATGTGTTTGACTTTCATTTGATTCAATTTGCTTTGTTTGAATGTGTTTGACTTTCATTTGATTCACTTAGCTTTGTTGAATGTATTTGACTTTCATTTGATTCAAATAGCTTTGTTTGAATGTGTTTGACTTTCATTTGATTCAATTAGCTTTGTAGAATGTATTTGACATTCATTTAATTAAAATAGCTTTGTTTGAATGTGTTTGACTTTCATTTGATATAATTAGCTTTGTTTGAATGTCTTTGACTTTCATTTGTTTCAATTAGCTTTGTAGAATGTATTTGATTTTCATTTGATTCAAATAGCTTTGTTTGAATGTGTTTGACTTTCAATTGATTTAATTAGCTTTGTAGAATGTATTTGACTGTCATTTGATTCAAATAGCTTTATTTGAATGTGTTTGAACTTCATTTAATTCAATTAGCTTTATAGAATGCATTTCACTTTCATTTGATTTATATAGCTTTGTTTGAATGTGTTTGACTTTCATTTAAATTAAAAAGCTTTTTTTGAATGTGTTTGACTTTCATTTGATTTAAAAGGCTTTGTTTGAATGTGTTTGACTTTCATTTGATTCAATTAGCTTTGTAGAATGTATTTTACTTTTATTTGATTTAATTAGCTTTGTTTGAATTTATTTG
Source organism: Chenopodium quinoa (assembly GCF_001683475.1). Lineage (NCBI taxonomy): Eukaryota > Viridiplantae > Streptophyta > Magnoliopsida > Caryophyllales > Amaranthaceae > Chenopodium > Chenopodium quinoa. The sequence goes on from NW_018745102.1 coordinate 10,214, forward strand.
ACTCTAATTTGATTCAAATAGCTTTGTTTGAATGTGTTTGACTTTCATTTAATTCAATTAGCTTTGTAGAATGTATTTGACTTTCATTTGATTCAAATAGCTTTATTTGAATGTGTTTGACTTTCATTTGATTCAATTAGCTTTGTGGAATGTATTTGATTTTCATTTGATTCGAAATCTTTGTTTGAATGTGTTTGACTTTAATTTAATTCAATTAGCTTTGAAGAATGTATTAGACTTTTATTTGATTTAATTAGCTTTGTTTGAATGTATTTGACTCTCATTTGATTCAAATAGCTTTGTTTGAATGTGTTTGACTTTCATTTTATTCAAATAGCTTTGTTTGAATGTGTTTGACTTTCATTTGATTCAATTAGCTTTGTAGAATGTATTTCACTTTCATTTGATTAAAATAGCTTTGTTTGAATGTGCTTGACTTTCATCTGATTCAATTAGCTTTGTTTGAATGTGTTTGACTTTCAGTTGATTCAATTAGTTTGTTGAATGTATTTGACTTTCATTTGATTCAATTAGCTTTGTAGAATGTATTTGACATTCATTTAATTAAAATAGCTTTGTTTGAATGTGTTTGACTTTCACTTGTTTCAATTAGCTTTGTAGAATGTATTTGATTTTCATTTGATTCAAATAGCTTTGTTTGAATGTGTTTGACTTTCATTTGATTCAATTAGCTTTGTAGAATGTATTTTACTTTCATTTGATTCAAATAGCTTGGTTTGATGTGTTTGACTTTCATTTGTTTCAATTAGCTTTGTAGAATGTATTTGATTTTCATTTGATTCATATAGCTTTGTTTGAATGTGTTTAACTTTCAATTGATTCAATTAGCTTAGTAGAATGTATTTGACTGTCATTTGATTCAAATAGCTTTATTTGAATGTGTTTGAATTTCATTTAATTCAATTAGCTTTGTAGAATGCATTTTTACTTTCATTTGATTTATATAGCTTTGTTTGAATGTATTTGACTTTCATTTAAATTAAAAAGCTCTTTTTGAATGTGTTTGACTTTCATTTGATTTAAAAGGCTTTGTTTGAATGTGTTTGACTTTCATTTGATTCAATTAGCTTTGTAGAATGTATTTTACTTTTATTTGATTTAATTAGCTTTGTTTGAATTTATTTGACTCTCATTTGATTCAAATAGCTTTGTTTGAATGTGTTTGACTTTCATTTGATTTCATTAGCTTTGTAGAATGTATTTGACTTTCATTTGATTCAAATAGCTTTATTTGAATGTGTTTGACTTTCATTTGATTGAATTAGCTTTGTAGAATGTATTTGATTTTCATTTGATTCGAAATCTTTGTTTGAATGTGTTTGACTTTCATTTGATTCAATTAGCTTTGTTTAAATGTGTTTGACTTAAATTTAATTCAATTAGCTTTGTAGAATGTATTAGACTATTATTTGATTTAATTAGCTTTGTTTGAATGTATTTGACTCTCATTTGATTCAAATAGCTTTATTTGAATGTGTTTGACTTTCATTTGATTCAAATAGCTTTCTTTGAATGTGTTTGACTTTCATTTGATTCAATTAGCTTTGTAGAATGTATTTGACTTTCATTTGATTAAAATAGCTTTGTTTGAATGTGCTTGACTTTTATCTGATTCAATTAGCTTTGTTTGAATGTGTTTGACTTTCATTTGATTCAATTAGCTTTGTAGAATGTATTTGACTTTCATTTGATTCAAATAGCTTTGTTTGAATGTGTTTGACTTTCATTTGTTTCAATTAGCTTTGTAGAATGTATTTGATTTTCATTTGATTCAAATAGCTTTATTTGAATGTGTTTGAATTTCATTTAATTCAATTAGCTTTGTAGAATGCATTTTTACTTTCATTTGATTTATATAGCTTTGTTTGAATGTATTTGACTTTCATTTAAATTAAAAAGCTCTTTTTGAATGTGTTTGACTTTCATTTGATTTAAAAGGCTTTGTTTGAATGTGTTTGACTTTCATTTGATTCAATTAGCTTTGTAGAATGTATTTTACTTTTATTTGATTTAATTAGCTTTGTTTGAATTTATTTGACTCTCATTTGATTCAAATAGCTTTGTTTGAATGTGTTTGACTTTCATTTGATTTCATTAGCTTTGTAGAATGTATTTGACTTTCATTTGATTCAAATAGCTTTATTTGAATGTGTTTGACTTTCATTTGATTCAATTAGCTTTGTAGAATGTATTTGATTTTCATTTGATTCGAAATCTTTGTTTGAATGTGTTTGACTTTCATTTGATTCAATTAGCTTTGTTTAAATGTGTTTGACTTAAATTTAATTCAATTAGCTTTGTAGAATGTATTAGACTATTATTTGATTTAATTAGCTTTGTTTGAATGTATTTGACTCTCATTTGATTCAAATAGCTTTGTTTGAATGTGTTTGACTTTCATTTGATTCAAATAGCTTTCTTTGAATGTGTTTGACTTTCATTTGATTCAATTAGCTTTGTAGAATGTATTTGACTTTCATTTGATTAAAATAGCTTTGTTTGAATGTGCTTGACTTTTATCTGATTCAATTAGCTTTGTTTGAATGTGTTTGACTTTCATTTGATTCAATTAGCTTTGTAGAATGTATTTGACTTTCATTTGATTCAAATAGCTTTGTTTGAATGTGTTTGACTTTCATTTGTTTCAATTAGCTTTGTAGAATGTATTTGATTTTCATTTGATTCAAATAGCTTTATTTGAATGTGTTTGAATTTCATTTAATTCAATTAGCTTTGTAGAATGCATTTTTACTTTCATTTGATTTATATAGCTTTGTTTGAATGTATTTGACTTTCATTTAAATTAAAAAGCTCTTTTTGAATGTGTTTGACTTTCATTTGATTTAAAAGGCTTTGTTTGAATGTGTTTGACTTTCATTTGATTCAATTAGCTTTGTAGAATGTATTTTACTTTTATTTGATTTAATTAGGTTTGTTTGAATTTATTTGACTCTCATTTGATTCAAATAGCTTTGTTTGAATGTGTTTGACTTTCATTTGATTTCATTAGCTTTGTAGAATGTATTTGACTGTCATTTGATTCAAATAGCTTTATTTGAATGTGTTTGACTTTCATTTGATTCAATTAGCTTTGTAAAATGTATTTGATTTTCATTTGATTCGAAATCTTTGTTTGAATGTGTTTGACTTTCATTTGATTCAATTATCTTTGTTTAAATGTGTTTGACTTTAATTTAATTCAATTAGCTTTGTAGAATGTATTAAACTTTTATTTGATTTAATTAGCTTTGTTTGAATGTATTTGACTCTCATTTGATTTAAATAGCTTTGTTTGAATGTGTTTGACTTTCATTTGATTCAAATAGCTTTGTTTGAATGTGTTTGACTTTCATTTGATTTAATTAGCTTTGTAGAATGTATTTGACTTTCATTTGATTAAAATAGCTTTGTTTGAATGTGCTTGACTTTTATCTGATTCAATTAGCTTTGTTTGAATGTGTTTGACTTTCATTTGATTCAATTAGCTTTGTTGAATGTATTTACCTTTCATTTGATTCAAATAGCTTTGTTTAAATGTGTTTGACTTTCATTTGATTCAATTAGCTTTTTAGAATGTATTTGACTTTCATTTGATTCAAATAGCTTTATTTGAATGTGTTTGACTTTCATTTGATTCAATTAGCTTTGTAGAATGTATTTGACTTTCATTTGATTCGAAATCTTTGTTTGAATGTGTTTGACTTTCATTTGGTTCAATTAGCTTTGTTTGAATGTGTTTGACTTTAATTTAATTCAATTAGCGTTGTAGAAAATATTAGAATTTTCTTTGATTTAATTAGCTTTTTTTGAATGTATTTGACTCTCATTTGATTCAAATAGCTTTGTTTGAATGTGTTTGACTTTCATTTGATTCAAATAGCTTTGTTTGAATGTGTTTGACTTTCATTTCATTCAATTAGCTTTGTAGAATGTATTTGACTTTCATTTGATTAAAATAGCTTTGTTTGAATGTGCTTGACTGTCATCTGATTCAATTAGCTTTGTTTGAATGTGTTTGACTTTCATTTGATTCAATTAGCTTTGTTGAATGTATTTGACTTTCATTTGATTCAAATAGCTTTGTTTAAATGCGTTTAACTTTCATTTGATTCAATTAGCTTTGTTTGAATGTGTTTGACTTTCATTTTATTCAATTAGCTTTGTAGAATGTATTTTACTTTTATTTTATTTAATTAGCTTTGTTTGAATTTATTTGACTCTAATTTGATTCAAATAGCTTTGTTTGAATGTGTTTGACTTTCATTTAATTCAATTAGCTTTGTAGAATGTATTTGACTTTCATTTGATTCAAATAGCTTTATTTGAATGTGTTTGACTTTCATTTGATTCAATTAGCTTTGTAGAATGTATTTGATTTTCATTTAATTCGAAATCTTTGTTTGAATGTGTTTGACTTTCACTTGATTTAATTAGCTTTGTTTGAATGTGTTTGACTTTAATTTAATTCAATTAGCTTTGAAGAATGTATTAGACTTTTATTTGATTTAATTAGCTTTGTTTGAATGTATTTGACTGTCATTTGATTCAAATAGCTTTGTTTGAATGTGTTTGACTTTCATTTTATTCAAATAGCTTTGTTTGAATGTGTTTGACATTCATTTGATTCAATTAGCTTTGTAGAATGTATTTCACTTTCATTTGATTAAAATAGCTTTGTTTGAATGTGCTTGACTTTCATCTGATTCAGTTAGCTTTGTTTGAATGTGTTTGACTTTCAATTGATTCAATTAGTTTGTTGAATGTATTTGACTTTCATTTGATTCAATTAGCTTTGTAGAATGTATTTGACATTCATTTAATTAAAATAGCTTTGTTTGAATGTGTTTGACTTTCATTTGATTCAATTAGCTTTGTTTGAATGTGTTTGACTTTCATTTGTTTCAATTAGCTTTGTAGAATGTATTTGATTTTCATTTGATTCAAATAGCTTTGTTTGAATGTGTTTGACTTTCATTTGATTCAATTAGCTTTGTAGAATGTATTTTACTTTCATTTGATTCAAATAGCTTTGTTTGAATGTGTTTGACTTTCATTTGTTTCAATTAGCTTTGTAGAATGTATTTGATTTTCATTTGATTCATATAGCTTTGTTTGAATGTGTTTAACTTTCAATTGATTCAATTAGCTTAGTAGAATGTATTTGACTGTCATTTGATTCAAATAGCTTTATTTGAATGTGTTTGAATTTCATTTAATTCAATTAGCTTTGTAGAATGCATTTTTACTTTCATTTGATTTATATAGCTTTGTTTGAATGTATTTGACTTTCATTTAAATTGAAAAGCTCTTTTTGAATGTGTTTGACTTTCATTTGATTTAAAAGGCTTTGTTTGAATGTGTTTGACTTTCATTTGATTCAATTAGCTTTGTAGAATGTATTTTACTTTTATTTGATTTAATTAGCTTTGTTTGCATTTATTTGACTCTCATTTGATTCAAATAGCTTTGTTTGCATGTGTTTGACTTTCATTTGATTTCATTAGCTTTGTAGAATGTATTTGACTTTCATTTGATTCAAATAGCTTTATTTGAATGTGTTTGACTTTCATTTGATTCAATTAGCTTTGTAGAATGTATTTGATTTTTATTTGATTCGAAATCTTTGTTTGAATGTGTTTGACTTTCATTTGATTCAATTAGCTTTGTTTAAATGTGATTGACTTTAATTTAATTCAATTAGCTTTGTAGAATGTATTAGACTTTTATTTGATTTAATTACCTTTGTTTGAATGTATTTGACTCTCATTTTATTCAAATAGCTTTGTTTGAATGTGTTTGACTTTCATTTGATTCAAATAGCTTTGTTTGAATGTGTTTGACTTTCATTTGATTCAATTAGATTTATAGAATGTATTTGACTTTCATTTGATTAAAATAGCTTTGTTTGAATGTGCTTGACTTTTATCTGATTCAATTACCTTTGTTTGAATGTGTTTGACTTTCATTTGATTCAATTAGCTTTGTAGAATGTATTTGACTTTCATTTGATTCAAATAGCTTTGTTTGAATGTGTTTGACTTTCATTTGTTACAATTAGCTTTGTAGAATGTATTTGATTTTCATTTGATTCATATAGCTTTGTTTGAATGTGTTTGACTTTCAATAGATTCAATTAGCTTTGTAGAATGTATTTGACTGTCATTTGATTCAAATAGCTTTTTTTGAATGTGTTTGAATTTCATTTAATTCAATTAGCTTTGTAGAATGCATTTTTACTTTCATTTGATTTATATAGCTTTGTTTGAATGTATTTGACTTTCATTTAAATTAAAAAGCTCTTTTTGAATGTGTTTGACTTTCATTTGATTTAAAAGGCTTTGTTTGAATGTGTTAGACTTTCATTTGATTCAATTAGCTTTGTAGAATGTATTTTACTTTTATTTGAATTAATTAGCTTTGTTTGAATTTATTTGACTCTCATTTGATTCAAATAGCTTTGTTTGAATGTGTTTGACTTTCATTTGATTTCATTAGCTTTGTAGAATGTATTTGACTGTCATTTGATTTAAATAGCTTTATTTGAATGTGTTTGACTTTCATTTGATTCAATTAGCTTTGTAAAATGTATTTGATTTTCATTTGATTCGAAATCTTTGTTTGAATGTGTTTGACTTTCATTTGATTCAATTATCTTTGTTTAAATGTGTGTGACTTTAATTTAATTCAATTAGCTTTGTAGAATGTATTAGACTTTTATTTGATTTAATTAGCTTTGTTTGAATGTATTTGACTCTCATTTGATTCAAATAGCTTTGTTTGAATGTGTTTGACTTTCATTTGATTCAATTAGCTTTGTTTAAATGTGTTTGACTTTAATTTAATTCAATTAGCTTTGTAGAATGTATTAGACTTTTATTTGATTTAATTAGCTTTGTTTGAATGTATTTGACTCTCATTTGATTCAAATAGCTTTGTTTGAATGTGTTTGACTTTCATTTGATTCAATTATCTTTGTTTAAATGTGTTTGACTTTAATTTAATTCAATTAGCTTTGTAGAATGTATTAGACTTTTATTTGATTTAATTAGCTTTGTTTGAATGTATTTGACTCTCATTTGATTCAAATAGCTTTGTTTGAATGTGTTTGACTTTCATTTGATTCAAATAGCTTTGTTTGAATGTGTTTGACTTTCATTTGATTTAATTAGCTTTGTAGAATGTATTAGACTTTTATTTGATTTAATTAGCTTTGTTTGAATGTATTTGACTCTCATTTGATTCAAATAGCTTTGTTTGAATGTGTTTGACTTTCATTTGATTCAAATAGCTTTGTTTGAATGTGTTTGACTTTCATTTGATTCAATTAGCTTTGTAGAATGTATTCGACTTTCATTTGATTAAAATAGCTTTGTTTGAATGTGCTTGACTTTTATCTGATTCAATTAGCTTTGTTTGAATGTGTTTGACTTTCATTTGATTCAATTAGCTTTGTAGAATGTATTTGACTTTCATTTGATTCAAATAGCTTTGTTTGAATGTGTTTAACTTTCATTTGTTTCAATTAGCTTTGTAAAATGTATTTGATTTTCATTTGATTCATATAGCTTTGTTTGAATGTGTTTGACTTTCAATAGATTCAATTAGCTTTGTAGAATGTATTTGACTGTCATTTGATTCAAATAGCTTTATTTGAATGTGTTTGAATTTCATTTAATTCAATTAGCTTTGTAGAAAGCATTTTTACTTTCATTTGATTTATATAGCTTTGTTTGAATGTATTTGACATTCATTAAAATTAAAAAGCTCTTTTTGAATGTGTTTGACTTTCATTTGATTTAAAAGGCTTTGTTTGAATGTATTTGACTTTCATTTGATTCAATTAGCTTTGTAGAATGTATTTTACTTTTATTTGATTTAATTAGCTTTGTTTGAATTTATTTGACTCTCATTTGATTCAAATAGCTTTGTTTGAATGTGTTTGACTTTCATTTGATTTCATTAGCTTTGTAGAATGTATTTGACTGTCATTTGATTCAAATAGCTTTATTTGAATGTGTTTGACTTTCATTTGATTCAATTAGCTTTGTAAAATGTATTTGATTTTCATTTGATTCGAAATCTTTGTTTGAATGTGTTTGACTTTCATTTGATTCAATTATCTTTGTTTAAATGTGTTTGACTTTAATTTAATTCAATTAGCTTTGTAGAATGTATTAGACTTTTATTTGATTTAATTAGCTTTGTTTGAATGTATTTGACTCTCATTTGATTCAAATAGCTTTGTTTGAATGTGTTTGACTTTCATTTGATTCAAATAGCTTTGTTTGAATGTGTTTGACTTTCATTTGATTCAATTAGCTTTGTAGAATGTATTTGACTTTCATTTGATTAAAATAGCTTTGTTTGAATGTGCTTGACTTTTATCTGATTCAATTAGCTTTGTTTGAATGTGTTTGACTTTCATTTGATTCAATTAGCTTTGTTGAATGTATTTTACTTTCATTTGATTTAAATAGCTTTGTTTGAATGTGTTTGACTTTTGATTAGGGGATTTTTATCCACCAATCACCGTCTGAAAAGTGGACCAACCAGGTTCCGCCACGTGTCCTTCACGTAGGCCAATAGGAGCCTGCCACGTGTCAATCACAGATACGTCCTCTACGGACCAATTGAGACACGCCACGTGTCCACCCATGCCAAATGGGAAAACCGGCCAACAAGGCCCAATCCTGTTTAGAGGCCTGGTCAGCCCTAGGTTTACCCTAAACCTAGAGAGTGGCACGCTTCTCAAGACTATAAATATTTAATTAATCCTCATTAAAGGGGATTGAGCAATTAATGACTCTCACCTAGAGAAGTCTAAACACACTAATAACCGGCTGATCTCGCTAACAAAGCAGATTACCAACATTGATCACTCCTCACCTAGAGGAACCAGATCTTCCCCCTTTAATTTCCGCACTTATTACTCCTTAATCAGGTACTAACTTGACCGTTGGAGGCGGAGCTCATAGGAGTCTCCGTTATTTTGCAGGTACAAGCGTCCGGTTCCAGTCTCGGAATTGTAACTCTCCCGCAGGACATCAGAAAACCCCGAAACATTTGGCGCCGTCAGTGGGGAGAGTACTTCAGAGATGGCATCCAAGTCTGTACCGACTCCTGAAGAGAGGCGTCCCCTAGACGACCCTCAAGTTCAGTCGGACCATGACACCGAAAGTGAATTTGAAGTTGAAACTCATACAGCTCCAGACGGGACCCTAAGGGCCCGACGTACCCGTCATACCGAAAGGAGGGAACGGGAGCATCTTCAAACAGGAAGCGAGCCAGCAGGCGCACCGCCTGCTCGGCAACAGCCGACTGATGGGTCTACTCCCATCACAAGGAACGAACTCATGACTTTCATGAGGGACTTCAAGGGAGAGATTCAAGAGTTGATCAACAAGAAGCCGCCTGCTTCAGTCAAGGAGCAGTCGGCCAAGAAACCCTCCACTTCACTGAAGAGGAAGCCAGTTCAAGGGCGAGAGGCGACTCCTCATCCTAAATCTAGGAAGCGGGAACCACCTGCCCTTGATTTCACAAAATTCCGTTATCCTACAGGAAATAGGAAACCGGTTCGTCATATTCAGGCGGACGGGTCAAAGCAAACATTCACAGATGCTCGGCTACTGTTAGAGCAGAAGAAGAGTGACCGATTGTCAGAGTCGGCTTCTACTTCAAACTTTCAAGACAGTTTGCGAAATGCCTCGATGAGGCATACTTAGTCGTACCATGAGAGTCAGTCAGGCGGCACCTCCCGTCAGTCCGGCTTTCATAGTGCCCAGGCGGTACAAAACTTACCATTTGTGCCGCAACAACAGTATTTTATGCAGCCACCTCCATTTGGTGGACCTACAGCAAAAAACGTCCAACCTATGGACTGGCAGCTACGGTTGCTTAGACTTGGTGAACAGCCGTCGGCCTTCTCCAAGGAAATTACTGAAGCCGCTCAGCCGGCCAAAGTGAAAAATGTACTAGTAGGCGCCTATGACGGCACTACTAACCCAGAAGACCATCTGATGGCATTCACCAACCTGATGTACCTTCAAGGGTTGGATGATCCCACTTGGTGCAAGTGTTTCCCAGCGACTCTTAAAGGAATCGCACATCAATGGTTCGGCAACCTGCCGACTGGTTGTGTAAATAGCTTCAGGACGCTTGCTTACTTATTTGCCTCCAACTTCGCCATGAACATCCCTGCGAAGAAAACGACCCTTGATTTGGGAACAATTCAGCAGGGCGAGAAGGAGGGGCTTCGTTCTTACATCAGGCGGTTTAACCTGATGAGAATACAGATTCAAGGGTTACCGGATGAGGTAGCTTATACCGACTTTTTTAGAGGTCTCAAAGACGGGTCTACCTTCAAATTTGATTTGGTTCGAAAAAGGGTGGCGACTCTTCAAGAGGCCTTGATTGAAGCAGAAGCCTATATACAGGCGACTGATCTTTGTACGATAAAACAGTCGGACGGGAAAAGGTTCGACAAAAGAGAAGGACGACAGAAACAGTCGTCAAACAAAGATGAGAAAAGAAAAGAGGTCTGGGCGGCTGATTCCTCTAAACAGCCGGCCCAGAAAAAGAAAAAAGAATTCAAACCATACTCCCCAAAGTATGCGTTTAACAAGGATAACCAGTTTATCCTAAAAGAAATCAAGGGACGGATCTCAATTGAGAAGCCGATCCCCATGAAGGGTTCTGCAAACAACCGGAACCAAGATAAAATCTGTGCTTATCATGATGACGTTGGTCATCACACCAATGACTGCATCAGTCTTATGCGGTACCTAGACCGCCTGGCTGAGCAAGGTGATCTTGACACTTATGTCAAGAAATCTACGGGGAACACTTCCTCAAAAAAGTTGTCGGCCAAAAAGAATCAACAGGCCGACAACTCCGATACAGATGATGCAGTCGTCTACACCATTGCAGGCGGCTTCTCAGGAGGCGGCCCCACTATTAGGGGCAACAAAGATAATATAAGGCGGTTAGATGTAAATTCCGTTCACCAAGGACGGCCGTCCAAATATACATTTCCTGAGATTGTCATCACTGAAGAGGATCTAGGAGGGGTAAGGGGGCCGCATGACGACCCTCTCGTTATTGAATGTAAAGTGGCCAACCAGAGAGTTGGCCGAATCCTCATAGATACCGGGAGCTCCTCAGATCTCATCAGCAGCAAATGTCTGTCGAAACTGAAATATCAGACTGACTGCATACATCCGGCCTCCCACCCTTTAATAGGGTTTGGAGGAGGAGTCGTCCACCCACTGGGACGAGTAGATTTACCCATTCGCCTGGGCAAAAAAGGGGAAGGACGACACATGGTAGTCCGGTTCCTAGTAGTAGAGGAACTCTCGGCCTACAACATGATTCTGGGTCGACCAACCCTAAATAATTCCAAGGCTGTTATAATCCCGTCTCTTATGTTGCTCAAGTTTGAGAGGGATAATGGAACAGTCGGCTCCCTAAAAGGGAGATCAGAGGATGGCCCGAGAGTGCTATCTCTCGGATGTCAAGCCCACTGTTATGGCCACTGGATCAAGTGGTGAAAAAACAGACCTTGACAATGTCAAGGAGAGTGCGCCTGTTCAAGAAGCAGGCGGCAAAAAGAGAAAGGCGTCCCAGACAGAGTCCGCAAGAAAAGCGAGAAAATAGCAATCATTGGCAGAGGAGCGGTCGGATGAGTTCCGCCCTCAGCCGGCTGGTGAGCATGCGGACCTGATCTTAGACGACTCACGTCCTGACCGAACAGTCAAAGTTGGGACGACTGCTCTGAGAAACCTTGGTGACGACTTTCACAACCTATTGAAAGAATACAAGGACATCTTTGCATTTGAAGTCCATGAAATGCTAGGCATTAGTCCTGATCTGGCGGTACATAAACTCGCCGTGGATCCGAAAAAGAAGCCGGTACGGCAAAAGAAGCGGAACCATGGCGAAGAAAGAAGTTTCATGGACGATAACCTGGTCGACTCAACAGCCGGCCATGCCTTAATGAGTTTCAAGGACGCCTATTCTGGTTTCCATCAAATTCCCTTATGGAAAAAAGATCAGGAGAAGACGGCCTTCGTCACTGAACAGGGGTTATACTGTTACACGGTCATGCCGTTTGGTCTTAAGAATCCGAGAGGTTCAGAAGTTAACAGGTTGTCTGGCGGCCTTGGGAAGATTTCTAAGCCGATCAGGCGACAAATGCCTATACTTTTTCCAGGCAATTAAGAAAAAGGCAAGGTTTGAATGGGGGCCGGATGCTGAGGCCGCCTTCCAGAAATTAAAAGTTCACTTGCATTCCTTGCCGAGGCTGGTCAGCCCTTTGCCCAAAGAGGTTCTCTACATGTACCTGGCCGTCTCTGATCATGCGTTAAGCGCTGTTCTCTTTGCTGAAAGGGACGGCTGTCAGCTCCTGATCTACTTTGTCAGTCACGTACTGAAAAATGCCGAGTTGAGGTATCCCCTAGTGAAGAAATTTGGTCTTGCACTCTTCATGGCTGTTAAAAAATTGAAGCCCTACTTTTTGGCACATACAGTCGTCGTGTATACAGACCAACCTATCAAGCGGCCGCTGACCATCATGGAGTCGTCAGGCCGAATGATCAAATGGGCCATAGAAATACAGAGCCTCGAAGTTACTTTCGAACCTAGAAAAGCAGTGAAGGGGCAAGCCTTTGCTGACTTTATTATAGAGATGACTTGTCCTCCTGACTCTCAAGTTCCAGACCAAGTATGGAAGGTATATGTGGACGGAAGCTCTACTTCAAATGGTTGTGGAGCAGGCGTCATATGTCAGTCGCCAGAGGGCGACAGGTTCGAGTATGCTCTACGCTTCAGTTTTCAGGCTTCAAACAATGAGGCAGAATATGAAGCTTTACTAGCCGGGATCCGCATGTGCAAGGCGGCAGGGGCAAGAAAAATAGACGCCTGTTTCGATTCACAATTGATAGTGAGTCAGTACAATGGCGAATACAAAGCAACCCATCCGGCCATGATCAAGTATTTACAGGCGGTCCGACAAGCAGTCGGCTCCCTTGAGGATTTCCATCTGATCCAAGTGCCGAGATCAGAAAACAACCAGGCGGATGCACTGTCAAAATTAGCATCATCCGCCTCCTCTGATACTCCTCGAACTGTTTTTTGGGAAGTAATGGAGAAGAGAAGCATCGAGGAAAACCCTATTGGAATCCTAGACAGAAGCTCAACCTGGATGGATTCAATCAGGGCATATCTGACAAACGGTACACTGCCGGATGATCCTCAACAGGCGGCAGCACTGAAAAAACGAGCCACCTGTTTTGAAATGATTAAGGGAGAACTTCACAAGAGGGGGTACCTTCAACCCTTCTTAAATGTGTTACTCCAGAAAAGGGACGAGAGATACTAGATGATCTTCACTCTGGTTACTGTGCTTCGCATATAGGTGGTAGGATGCTTGCTCAAAGGGCAAGGCGGCAGGGCTACTTTTGGCCTACTTTGGAAGCAGATGCAATGGAGATGGTGAAAAAATGTTACAAGTGCCAAAGGTTTGGCAAACTAATTCACCGTCCGGCTACTGACCTCACTACCATTAACAGCCCACTACCGTTTGCTAAGTGGGGCATGGACATTCTGGGTCCATATACGCCTGCTACAGGCGGCAGAAGGTACATACTTGTTGCCGTTGACTACTTCACTAAATGGGTAGAGGCGGAGGCTGTAAAGGGAATCAAGACGAAAGATGTAATTTCATTCATTTGGAAAAATGTCATCACTCGGTTCGGGGTTCCCATGTCTATGGTTTTTGATAATGGTCCCCAATTTGAGACGCCTGTTCTCAAAAGCTGGTTGGGTGACCAAAGAATTGCAAACTACTTTGCATCTGTCGGCCGTCCACAAGCAAACGGCCAGGTAGAAGCCTTTAATAAAATCATCTCAGACGGTCTCAAGAAAAAGATTGAACGAGCAGGCGGCCTATGGGCGGATGAACTACCACATGTTCTCTAGGCCATTATGACGACTGAAAAAGGGGCGACTGGAGAAACTCCATTCCTCCTAACTTACGGTGCGGAAGCTGTTCTTCCAATAGAACACTACGAGCCGACTCTTCGAGTAATGCTATATGATGAAGAGGCAAACTGGGAAGCCATGCGCCTGGCATTAGACTCACTTCCTGAAAAGAGGGGCAATGCTGTCTTGCGCCATGAGATATATCGCCTGAGAATGACTAGATCATACAACAAAAAAGTACACAGCCGTCCACTCAAAGTAGGGGACTTTGTACTTAGAAAAATGGAAGCAGTTGGTAGGGCTAATGAGTCTGGCAAACTAACTCCCAACTGGGAAGGACCCTACCGAATCTATGAGGAAGTCAGGGACGGTACCTACCGTCTGGAAACACCAGACGGACAACCGTTGCCTCGAACTTGGAATGTGGATAATCTTAAAAAATATTTCTTTTGAATGATGTAAAGTAAAGAGCTACTTAATAAAAGTTTGCACTTACTATTCAATTTTGTATTACGAGGGGCATGCCGTCTGTACCTTTACAGTCGGCTACTCTCCATTGAGTTTTACACTCTATCTTTAGAGGGGCATGCCGTTTGTACCTTTACAGTCGGCTACTCTCCATTGAGTTTTACACTCTATCTTCAGAGGGGCATGCCGTCTGTACCTTTACAGTCGGCTACTCTCCATTGAGTATTTCACTCACAATAGGGGCATGTCGCCTGGGCATATAGTCGGCTACTCTCCATAAGAAGATGGCCGACTGGTTCCAAGCACATAGCCACCCCCCTAATACTTAGCTAAAAAGATTAGGGCCTGGCCGACCCTGTGCCTAACAGGCGGCTACCCTTCTTTTACTTAGCACCTACGTTCACCAAGAACTTACCAAGGCCACAGGCCGAATGATCAGACCAGGCGCCAAGCCAACTGATCAAATCTACAAAACTAATACGACCTGTCCCAACATCATAGCAGGCGTCCGACGGCATCCCTCCGGATGAAATTCGTCGCAGAGAGTAGCTCCCTTTTGGGTGGAACATTGTTCTATAAACTAATTACACGGCACCTATACGACTGTCCCCAAGGGCAACCACGTAGCCGTTTTTGAGACAAGGATAACTCTATCACTAACCAAACCAGTGGTAGCAGTTGACATCTGAGTCAGATGACCGCCTGTATTACTTGGGATAAATGCAGGGGGTACCTATTGAGTTAATAGCCAACAAACATTGGCGAATCAAGGGGTCTAGCCGGCCTACGCCGCCTGGTACCTCTACTTCTCAAACAAAAGTGACGGCGACTGAGTAACTCCAACGTTAACTCATAGTCACTCCCTCAAATTTGGTATGGAACCTAAAAGGTTTGAGTCGTCCGCCTGTTTTTAACAAACAGGGGCACTCAAACCCCTATTCCTACTAGGTAACCTATTGAGTTAATAGCCAAACAAACATTGGCAAATCAAGGGGATCAGCCGGCCTCCGCCGCCTGGTACCTCTACTACTCAATCTAAATTGTGACGAAGACTAAGTAACTCCTATGTTAACTTAATAGTCACTCAAACTTAGTATGGAGCCTAAAAGGTATGAGTCGTCCGCCTGTTTTTAACAAACAAGGGCTCTCAACCACTACTCTTTCTAGGTTAACAAATTATGAGTTAAAAGCCAACAACATTGGCAATAAAGGGAAACAACCGGTACCCGCCGCTTGTTATCTCTACTACTCAATTCCTTGGCGACTAGGTAATACTCTATTTACTTGGTCAGACCACTTTCCTACTTGGTTAAATTTACAAATGACAGGCCCGCCTGCCTAAAAAGGATCCAGACAAAATAGTTCGAAAACCGATTGGATAAATGGCCGACTGATCGTCTACCCTGGAAACAGACAACCAGTCGTCCAGGGGCATAGGCGGCGTACTAACTATCCGTACCTGTCTGCAACGTTCGGCCATGTACAACAGTCGGTCTAGTAAACAATTGGATATTAGATATGGAATACTTGGACAAATATGAAGCAAACAAAAATTCATTAAAAATAAGCCGGTCATTAAAGACCAGCAAAATATTCAAAGCCCCGGCCCCCTGGCCGGGTAAATACAAAGCAAACGGCACGCAGGCCGTGGAAAGAATACATTAAGCTTAAGAAGGGGGCAGTTCAGTATTAGCAGCTGCCGCCTAGTCAGCACTCTTCTTGCTGGACTCGGCTTCAGCTGCATCCTTTTTTGATGCCTTACCCCCAAGTGGCACAAGCGCCACAACCGGCTCCTCCTCCTCCTCCAACGCTTCTCCCAACGCCTCTCCTTCAGCAGCCGCCAGGATCTCTTGATTATATGTTTCCGAACACTGGCGGTACGTTCTTTCCCAAGAGGCAAAGTCGGCACTGGGGAAGAGGCGGCCCCAGGTCATGCGCTGGATTTGAGCGGAGTCTTCCATCATCTCCCGGACGAGCTCTTTCTTCTCTTGCTCGGCCTTTTCCGAGAGCTCTTGGGTAAGACTCTTCTCTTGGCTCACCAGGCGTTCTTTTACGCTGGCCAAGGATTTCTCCATGGCTTCGTTAGAGTACATTTTTTGGCGAAGAGGTTTCAGCTCGGCCTTAAGATTTGTGATGGTCGCCTCCAGCTCGTCATTCTTCTTCTGGGCTGCCTCTAACTGAGCCCGAACAGCGGCGGTAAGCCTGCGCCTGATAATAAAGAATATCAATGGTCAGTACTTCATTTTGGGCAATTTGAAACATTGCCTTATCACAGTCAGAGGCGACCATAGCTTTTGCAGCCTTTACCTCTTTTGTTCTTCCGATCAAGCGGCTTGCGAAGGCCGTTAACTCGGAGCAGGGCCTAAGTACAAAAAAAAAGGCGTCAGTTTCCAAACAAAAAAATAACAGGCGTCCTGGAATTCAAATACTCAAAGAGTATACCTCAGCAAGGACCCCTGCAATCCCATCAAGGTCAAGGGTGCCGACACCCCTGACCGCCTCCCTTTCAGATGGAGGAACTACTTTGATCATGGACTTGGCTACCTCTACCAAGTCAGGCCCCTGAGGGCCGGCTGCATCAAGCGTAAAAAAGCAAGTTAGACCTAGTCAAGAAGGAAGCAAGTGTAAAAGTTTTTACAAGTAATTGTCCATACTTCTAGGCGGCCCCGCCGGAGTTTTAGAAGAAGTGGCCGGCTGCTTCTCAGCCGCCACTGTTTTCCTGGAAGACCCAGGAGAGCTTGCACCAGTCGTCCTCCGGGCCTTGGGGTCCGGCTGTTGCGAGGAAGAAGCTCTTGGAGTGCCCGACTGAAAAAAAAAAAAAAAAAAAAAAAAAAAAAAAAAAAAAAAAAAAAAAAAAAGAGGAAGAGTTTCGAAGCCTACCAAGGGTGCCCCCTTGTTGGGGAGTCGGTACAAGACTGTTGCATGAGAGAGGCCCGCAACATGGCCGCCGCAGTCTTGGATGCTGTTATTTTACTCATGCGTCAGCTGCAAAAAATAAACAGCAAAGTTAGTAAAAATCCCAAGTAAACAAGGCGTGAAAAAACAGAGTATTTGTCAGGCCGGCTACCACTAGAGCACCGACTGCTGAGGCCACAGGCGGCCAAAAAGTACTCGTCATAGAGCCACTTGAAGCTCGGGACGCAGTTTAGGGGTACTTGCTCTCGTACCCCTGAAGTAGAGTTCACCCTAGTCTCTACTTTGAAGAGTCCTTTGTCTAGGATCTCTTTTTTTAGCCTTTGGGGGAACAGGCGGCATGCTGCGGCCGCCTGCGAGAAGAGGCGGATCCCTATTCCACTTGTTAAAGCGTTTGTTCAGCTCCGTGTCTGAACCCTCGATGATAAGGAAGGTGTTCCGCCAATCCTTCCATTTTTTCGCCTTACCTCTCGTCATGAGGTAGCCCCTATGGCTTGTTAATTGATACCAGCCGGTACCTCCCGACTTAGGGGTCCGGCTGAGATAGTTCATGTGGGCGAAAGCCTCAAAGCTTGGCTCCACCCCGTACATTTCGCACCCGGCCACATAGCCGAGTACGTTTACCCAAGAGTTGGGGCTAACTGCCATAACCCCAAATCATACCCATCTAAAATCCGCTGAACAGCCGGATGTAATGGAAGCGCAGTCCAGCTTTGATGGCCGCCACATAGCAGCCAAAGCAGCCGTCATCATAGCTGGTACCAGCCGGCCAGACGACAGTGTCTTCTGGATCCGGCACGAACAGTAAAAATCCGGGGCCCATTCTGTGGTTAGCTATAAAGCTCTCCACTTTGTCTTGCATGGCTGCGATCCGGCCCGGGTACCGTGCAGTAGTAAGGGGTGTTTTCCTCTCTGTAAGAGGCGGACGGCTCCGCCCAATTGCCCCCCTTCTCAACTGCATGAGAAAGCCTCGCCTCTTGTAGGCGGCTGTTTCTTTCTTCTGAGCCTGGAGAAGCATGGCCAGAAGAGTTGGACTCGACTCGTCCTCTGACGAGTCCGAAGAGGACGACTCCTCCCCTCTCCCAAAGGGGCCCGCCTCCTCTCCCTTAGAAGGAGCAGGAGGAAAATTAGACATATCAACGGTGAAATGGGAAGGGACCACCTTGACCCCTCCCTCAGAACTGTCGGCTTGGCAGCCATCTCGTTTCACTTCTACATCTGGCGCCTGGTCAGATGTTTCACTAATGAGCACCCTTTGGAGGAGCCGTCCGAGTTTGAGATCATAGCAGTCTTTTTTGTTCTGGCCATCACGTTCTGCATAGACACAGATACAGTCGGACTTTGTATAAAGGGCAAAGATGGGTCCAGAAAAGGGCAGGCGGCACTCCTAGTCCTAGATTCAGCCGTCCCCGGTGACCGGCTGATCACTAACTTAGGTCGTGTCGTGTGCTTCCGTGGTGCCATTTCAAAAAATAAAAAGAAAAATTAAGAGTAAGAGAACTGACAGTTACCTGAACGAGTGACGGTTGATGAAGTTCTGAAAATCCTGTGCAGTCGGCTTGTCAGAACAGGCGGTAGGCAGAAAAGGTCCGAAATGTCAGAGCAAGTTCAGGGGTCCGAATGTTCTCGCAAAGTTCTCAAATGTGAAAATGACCGAAGTCAGCACTTCTTTATATAGGCAAAGTGAGAAGGCGAAAGGTCGCTTCCAAATTCAAAATTTGGGCGGGAAAATCTCTCGGCCATTTGCAAGGTGACACCTGTAGCAGGTCGTCGCCTGTCACCGTGCGGCACCTGTCACAGGTGACACGTGACCAGTCACGTGCCACCTGTGAAGGGCAAATGATTAGGGGATTTTTATCCACCAATCACCGTCTGACAAGTGGACCAACCAGGTTCCGCCACGTGTCCTTCACGTAGGCCAATAGGAGTCTGCCACGTGTCAATCACAGATACGTCCTCTACGGACCAATTGAGACACGCCACGTGTCCACCCATGCCAAATGGGAAAACCGGCCAACAAGGCCCAATCTTGTTTAGAGGCCTGGTCAGCCCTAGGTTTACCCTAAACCTAGAGAGTGGCACGCTTCTCAAGACTATAAATACTTAATTAATCCTCATTAAAGGGGATTGAGCAATTAATGACTCTCACCTAGAGAAGTCTAAACACACTAATAACCGGCTGATCTCGCTAACAAAGCAGATTACCAACATTGATCACTCCTCACCTAGAGGAACCAGATCTTCCCCCTTTAATTTCCGCACTTATTACTCCTTAATCAGGTACTAACTTGACGTTGGAGCGGAGCTCACAGGAGTCTCTGTTATTTTGCAGGTACAGGCGTCCGGTTCCAGTCTCGGAATTGTAACTCTCCCGCAGGACATCAGAAAACCCCGAAACAACTTTCATTTGATTCAATTAGCTTTTTAGAATGTATTTGAGTTTCATTTGATTCAAATAGCTTTATTTGAATGTGTTTGACTTTCATTTGATTCAATTAGCTTTGTAGAATGTATTTGACTTTCATTTGATTCGAAATCTTTGTTTGAATGTGTTTGACTTTCATTTGATTCAATTAGCTTAGTTTGAATGTGTTTGACTTTAATTTAATTCAATTAGCGTTTTAGAATGTATTAGACTTTTATTTGAATTAATTAGCTTTGATTGAATGTATTTGACTCTCATTTGATTCAAATAGCTTTGTTTGAATGTGTTTGACTTTCATTTGATTCAAATACCTTTGTTTGAATGTGTTTGACTTTCATTTGATTCAATTAGCTTTGTAGAATGTATTTGACTTTCATTTGATTAAAATAGCTTTGTTTGAATGTGCTTGACTTTCATCTGATTCAATTAGCTTTGTTTGAATGTGTTTGACTTTCATTTGATTCAATTAGCTTTGTTGAATGTATTTGACTTTCATTTGATTCAAAATAGCTTTGTTTGAATGTGTTTGACTTTCATTTGATTCATTTAGCTTTGTAGAATGTATTTGATTTTCATTTGATTCAATTAGCTTTGTTTGAATGTGTTTGACTTTCATTTTATTCAATTAGCTTTGTAGAATGTATTTGACTTTCATTTGATTCGAAATCTTGTTTGAATGTGTTTGACTTTCATTTGGTTCAATTAGATTTGTTTGAATGTGTTTGACTTTAATTTAATTCAATT
>NW_018745103.1:0-74570 GCF_001683475.1 Chenopodium quinoa
TCAAACATTCAACAAAGAATCAAATGAAGTCAAACACATTCAACAAGATTTCAAAAATGAAAGCTAATTGAATCAAATGAAAGTCAAACACATTCAAATAAAGCTATTTGAATCAAATTAAAGTCAAATAATTCTACAAAGCTAATTGAATCAAATGAAAGTCAAACACATTCAAACAAAGCTATTTGAATTAAATGAAGTCAAATACATTCAAACAAAGCTAATTAAATCAAATAAAAGTCAATACATCTACAAAGCTAATTGAATAAATGAAAGTCAAACACATTCAAACAAAGCAAAGAAAGCAAAATCAAATGAAAGTCAAATTCAAACAAAGTCAAATGAAAGTCAATGCTAATTGAATCAATTCAAACACATTCAAACAAAGGAATCAAATGAAAGTCAAACACATTCAAAAAATTTGAATCAAATGAATGCTATTGAATCAAATGAAAGTCAAACACATTCAAAAAAGCTACAAATGAAAGTCAAATACATTCTACAAAGCTAATTGAATCAAATGAAAGTCAACACATTCAACAAAGCTATTTGAATTAAATGAGAGTCAAAGCTAATTAAATCAAATAAAAGTCTAATACATTCTACAAAGCTAATTGAATTAAATTAAAGTCAACATTCAAACAAAGCTAATTGAATCAAATGAAAGTCAAACACATTCAAACAAAGCGAATCAAATGAAAGTCAAATACAATCTACAAAGCTAATTGAATCAAATAAAAGTGAAAACACATTCAAACGAAGCTATTTGAATTAAATGAGAGTCAAAAACATTCAAACAAAGCTAATTAAATCAATAAAAAAGTCAAATACATTCTACAAAGCTAATTGAATCAAATGAAAGTCAAACACATTCAAACAAAGCTAATTGAATCAAATGAAGTCAAATACATTCAATAAAGCTAATAGAATCAAATGAAAGTCAAACACATTCAACAAAGCAATTGAATCAAATGAAAGTCAAACATTCAAACAAAGCTATTTTAATCAAATGAATGTCAAATACATTAAAATAAGCTATTTGAATCAAATGAAAGTCAAACTCATTGAAACAAAGTTATTTAAATCAAATGAAAGTGAAATGCATTCTACAAAGCTAATTGAATCAAATGAAAGTTAAACACATTCAAACAAAGCTATTTGAATCAAATGAGAGTCAAATACATTCTACAAAGCTAATTGAATCAAATGAAAGTCAAGGAATCAAACACATTCAAACAAAGCTATTTTAATTAAATGAATGTCAAATACATTCTACAAAGCTAATTGAATCAAATGAAGTCAAACACATTCAAACAAAGCTATTTGAAAAAATGAAAGTCAAATCATTCTATTGAAACAAATGAAAGTCAAACAGTTTATTTGACTCAAATGAAAGTCAAATACATTCTACAAAGCTAATTGAATCAAATGAAAGTCAAACACATTCAAACAAAGCTATTTAAATCAAATGAAAGTCAAACGCTAATTCAATGAAAGTCAAACGGCTATTTGAGTCAAATGAAAGTCAAACACATTCAAACAAAGTTATTTAAATTAAATGAAAGTGAAATGTATTCTACAAAGCTAATTGAATCAAATGAAAGTCAAACACATTCAAATAAAGCTATTTGAATCAAAGGAAGTCAAATAAATTCAAACAAATCTAATTAAATCAAATAAAGTAAAATACATTCTACAAAGCTAATTGAATCAAATGAAAGTCAAACACATTCAAACAAAGCCTTTTTCAAATGAAAGTCAAACACATTCAAACAAAGCTAATTGAATCAAATAAAAGTAAAGCACATTCAAACAAAGCTATTTTAATCGAATGAAAGTCAATTACGTTCTACAAAGCTAATTGAATCAAATGAAAGTCAAACACATTCAAACAAAGCTATTGAATCAAATGAAAGTCAAACACATTCAAACAAAGCTATTTGAAGAAATGAAAGTCAATACATTCTACAAAGCAAATTGAAACAAATGAAAGTCAAACACATCACTCAATGAAAGTCAAACATTCTACAAAGCTATTGAATCAAATGAAAGTCAAACACATTCAAATAAAGCTATTTGAATCAAATGAAAGTCAAATACATTCTACAAAGCTAATTGAATCAAATGAGTCAACACATTCAAACAAAGCTGTTTGAATCAAAAGAGAGTCAAACAAATTCAAACAAAGCTAATTAATAAATAAAAGTAAAATACATTCTACAAAGCTAATTGAATCAAATGAAAGTCAAACACATTCAAACAAAGTCTTTTAAAATCAAATGAAAGTCAAACACATTCAAAAAAGCTTTTAATTTAAATGAAAGTCAAACACATTCAAACAAAGCTATATAAATCAAATGAAAGTGAAATGCATTCTACAAAGCAATTGAATTAAATGAAATTCAAACACATTCAAACAAAGCTATTTGAATCAAATGACAGTAAATACATTCTACAAAGCTAATTGAATCAATTGAAAGTCAAACACATTCAAACAAAGCTATTCGAATCAAATGAAAGTCAAATAGCTATTTTAATAAAATGAATGTCAAATACATTCTACAAAGCTAATTGAATCAAATGAAAGTGAAACACATTCAAACAAAGCTATTTGAAGAAAATAAAAGTCAAATACATTCTACAAAGCAAATTGAAATCAATGAAAGTCAAACACAGTCAAACAAAGTTTTGACTCAAATGAAAGTCAAATACATTCTACAAAGCTAATTGAATCAAATGAAAGTCAAACACATTCAAACAAAGCTGTTTGAATCAAATGAAAGTCAAACACATTCAAACAAAGATTTCGAATCAAATGAAAATACATTCTACATAATTGAATCAAATGAAAGTCAAACACATTCAAATAAAGCTATTTGAATCAAATTAAAGTCAAAGCTAATTGAATCAAATGAAAGTCAAACACATTCAAACAAAGCTATTTGAATTAAATGAGAGTCAAATACATTCAAACAAAGCTAATTAAATCAAATAAAAGTCTAATACATTCTACAAAGCTAATTGAATTAAATTAAAGTCAAACACATTCAACAAAGCTAATTGAATCAAATAAAAGTCAAACACATTCAAACAAAGCTATTTGAATCAAATGAAAGTCAAATACAATCTGCTAAGCTAATTGAATCAAATAAAAGTGAAACACATTCAAACGAAGCTATTTGAATTAAATGAAGTCAAAAACATTCAAATAAAGCTAATTAAATCATATAAAGTCAAATACATTCTACAAAGCTAATTGAATCAAATGAAAGTCAAACACATTCAAACAAAGCTAATTGAATCAAATGAAAGTCAAATACATTCAATAAAGCTAATAGAATCAAATGAAAGTCAAACACATTCAAACAAAGCTATTTAAATTAAATGAAAATCAAATACATTGCTAATTGAATCAAATGAAAGTCAAGCACATTCAAACAAAGCTATTTTAATCAAATGAAAGTCAAATACATTCTACAAAGCTAATTGAATCAAATGAAAGTCAAACACATTCAAACAAAGCTATTTGAATTAAATGAAAGTCAAAGATTTCGAATCAAATGAAAATACATTCTACAAAGCTAATTGAATCAAATGAAAGTCAAACACATTCAAATAAAGCTATTTGAATCAAATGAAAGTCAAATACATTCTACAAAGCTAATTGAATCAAATGAAAGTCAAACACATTCAAAAAAGCTATTTGAATTAAATGAGAGTCAAATACATTCAAACAAAGATAATTAAATCAAATAAAGTCTAATACATTCTACAAAGCTAATTGAATTAAATTAAAGTCAAACACATTCAAACAAAGCTAATTGAATCAAATGAAAGTCAAACACATTCAAACAAGATTTCAAATCAAATGAAAGTCAAATACAATCTACAAAGCTAATTGAATCAAATAAAAGTGAAACACATTCAAACGAAGCTATTTGAATTAAATGAGAGTCAAAAACATTCAACAAAGCTAATTAAATCAATAAAGTCAAATACATTCTACAAAGCTAATTGAATCAAATGAAAGTCAAACACATTCAAACAAAGCTAATTGAATCAAATGAAGTCAAATACATTCAAAAGCTAATAGAATCAAATGAAAGTCAAACACATTCAACAAAGCAAATTGAACCAAATGAAAGTCAAACACATTCAAACAACTATTTGAATTAAATGAAAATCAAACATGAATCAAATGAAAGTCATGCACATTCAAACAAAGCTATTTTAATCAAATGAAAGTCAAATACATTCTACAAAGCTAATTGAATCAAATGAAAGTCAAACACATTCAAACAAAGCTATTTGAATCAAATGAAAGTCAAATAAGATTTCGAATCAAATTACATTCTACAAAGCTAATTGAATCAAATGAAAGTCAAACACATTCAAATAAAGCAAATGAAAGTCAAATACATTCTACAAAGCTAATTGAATCAAATGAAAGTCAACACATTCAAACAAAGCTATTTGAATTAAATGAGAGTCAAATACATTCAAACAAAGCTAATTAATCAAATAAAAGTCTAATACATTCTACAAAGCTAATTGAATTAAATTAAAGTCAAACACATTCAAACAAAGCTAATTGAATCAAATGAAAGTCAAACACATTCAAACAAAGATTTCGAATCAAATGAAAGTCAATACAATCTACAAAGCTAATTGAATCAAATAAAAGTGAAACACATTCAAATATTTGAATTAAATGAGAGTCAAAACATTCAAACAAAGCTAATTAATCAATAAAAGTCAAATACATTCTACAAAGCTAATTGAATCAAATGAAAGTCAAATTCAACAAAGCTAATTGAATCAAAGTCAAACAATAAAGGAATCAAATGAAAGTCAAACACATTCAAACAAAGCAAATTGAATCAAAGAAAGTCAAACACATTCAAACAAAGCTATTTTAATCAAATGAATGTCAAATACAAAAAGCTATTTGAATCAAATGAAAGTCAAACTCATTGAAACAAAGTTATTTAAATCAAATGAAAAATGCATTCTACAAAGCTAATTGAATCAAATGAAAGTCACATTCAACAAAGCTATTTGAATCAAATGAAGTCAAATACATGCTAATTGAATCAAATGAAAGTCAAACCATTCAAACAAAGCTAATTGAATCAAATGAAAGTCAAACAATTCAAACAAAGCTATTTTAATTAAATGAATGTCAAATACATTCTACAAAGCTAATTGAATCAAATGAAAGTCAAACACATTCAAACAAAGCTATTTGAAAATGAAAGTCAAATACATTCTACAAAGCAAATTGAAACAAATGAAAGTCAACACAGTCAAACAAAGTTATTTGACAAATGAAAGTCAAATACATTCTACAAAGCTAATTGAATCAAATGAAAGTCAAACAATTCAAACAAAGCTATTTGAATCAAATGAAAGTCAAATACGTTCTACAAAGCTAATTGATCAAATGAAAGTCAAACGCAATCAAAAAGCTATTTGAGTCAAATGAAAGTCAAACACATTCAAACAAAAATTAAATGAAAGTGAAAATTCTACAAAGCTAATTGAATCAAATGAAAGTCAAACACATTCAAATAAAGCTATTTGAATCAAATCAAATACAAACAAATCTATTAAATCAAATAAAAGTAAAATACATTCTACAAAGCTAATTGAATCAAATGAAAGTCAAACACATTCAACAAAGCCTTTTAAATCAAATGAAAGTCAAACATTCAAACAAAGCTAATTGAATCAAATAAAAGTAAAGATTAACAAAGCTATTTAATCAATGAAAGTCAATTACGTTCTACAAAGCTAATTGAATCAAATGAAAGTCAAACACATTCAAACAAAGCTACACATTCAAACAAAGCTACAAATACATTCTACAAAGCAATTGAAAAAATGAAAGTCAAACACAGTCAAACAAAGTTACTTGAAATGAAAGTCAAATACATTCTACAAAGCTAATTGAATCAAATGAAAGTCAAACACATTCAAATAAAGCTATTTGAATCAAATGAAAGTCAAATACATTCTACAAAGCTAATTGAATCAAATGAAGTCAAACACATTCAAACAAAGCTAATCAACAAATTCAAACAAAGCTAATTAAATAAATAAAGTAAATACATTCTACAAAGCTAATTGAATCAAATGAAGTGAATTCAAATGAAAGTCAAACACATTCAAAAAGCTTTTTAATTTAAATGAAAGTCAAACATTCAAAAAGCTAATTGAATCAATTGAAAGTCAAACACATTCAAACAAAGCTATTGAATCAAATGAAAGTCAAATACATTCAAACAAAGCTATTTTAATTAAATGAATGTCAAATACATTCTACAAAGCTAATTGAATCAAATGAAAGTGAAACACATTCAAACAAAGCTATTTGAAGAAAATAAAAGTCAAATACATTCTACAAAGCAAATTGAAATCAAATGAAAGTCAAACACAGTCAAACAAAGTTATTGACTCAAATGAAAGTCAAATACATTCTACAAAGCTAATTGAATCAAATGAAAGTCAAACATTCAAGCTAATCAAATGAAAGTCAAACACATTCAAACAAAGATTTTCAAATGAAAGCTAATTGAATCAAATGAAAGTCAAATTCAAATAAAGCTATTTGAATCAAATTAAAGTCAAATACATTCTACAAAGCTAATTGAATCAAATGAAAGTCAAACACATTCAAACAAGCTATTTGAAAATGAGAGTCAAATACATTCAAACAAAGCTAATTAAATCAAATAAAAGTCTAA
This sequence comes from Chenopodium quinoa, assembly GCF_001683475.1. NCBI lineage: Eukaryota > Viridiplantae > Streptophyta > Magnoliopsida > Caryophyllales > Amaranthaceae > Chenopodium > Chenopodium quinoa. The sequence goes on from NW_018745103.1 coordinate 6,747, forward strand.
TACATTCTACAAAGCTAATTGAATTAAATTAAAGTCAAACACATTCAAACAAAGCTAATTGAATCAAATAAAGTCAAACATTCAAACAAAGCTATTTGAATCAAATGAAAGTCAAATACAATAAAATTGAATCAAATAAAAGTGAAACACAAAGCTATTTGAATTAAATGAGAGTCAAACATTCAAAGCTAATTAAATCATAAAAAGTCAAATACATTCTACAAAGCTAATTGAATCAAATGAAAGTCAAACACATTCAAACAAAGCTAATTGAATCAAATGAAAGTCAAATACATTCAATAAAGCTAATAGAATCAAATGAAAGTCAAACACATTCAAAAAAGCTATTTGAATTAAATGAAAATCAAATACATTCTACAATGCTAATTGAATCAAATGAAAGTCAAGCACATTCAAACAAAGCTATTTAATCAAATGAAAGTCAAATACATTCTACAAAGCTAATTGAATCAAATGAAAGTCAAACACATTCAAACAAAGCTATTTGAATTAAAATGAAAGTCAAACACATTCAAAAAAGATTTCGAATCAAATGAAATACATTCTACAAAGCTAATTGAATCAAATGAAAGTCAACACATTCAAATAAAGCTATTTGAATCAAATGAAAGTCAAATACATTCTACAAAGCTAATTGAATCAAATGAAAGTCAAACACATTCAAACAAAGCTATTTGAATTAAATGAGTCAAATACATTCAAACATAATTAAATCAAATAAAAGTCTAATACATTCTACAAAGCTAATTGAATTAAATTAAAGTCAAACACATTCAAACAAAGCTAATTGAATCAAATGAAAGTCAAACACATTCAAACAAAGATTTCAAATCAAATGAAAGTCAAATACAATCTACAAAGCTAATTAAATCAAATAAAAGTGAAACACATTCAAACGAAGCTATTTGAATTAAATGAGAGTCAAAACATTCAAACAAAGCTAATTAAATCATATAAAAGTCAAATACATTCTACAAAGCTAATTGAATCAAATGAAAGTCAAACACATTCAAACAAAGCTAATTGAATCAAATGAAGTCAAATACATTCAATAAAGCTAATAGAATCAAATGAAAGTCAAACACATTCAAACAAAGCTTGAATCAAATGAAAGTCAAACACATTCAAACAAAGCTATTTTAATCAAATGATTGTCAAACATTAAAATAAAGCTATTTGAATCAAATGAAAGTCAAACTCATTGAAACAAAGTTATTTAAATCAAATGAAGTGAAATGCATTCTACAAGCTAATTGAATCAAATGAAAGTTAAACACATTCAAACAAAGCTATTTGAATCAAATGAGAGTCAAATACATTCTACAAAGCTAATTAAATCAAATGAAAGTCAAATCATTCAAACAAAGCTAATTGAATCAAATGAAAGTCAAACACATTCAAACAAAGCTATTTTAATTAAATGAATGTCAAATACATTCTACAAAGCTAATTGAATCAAATGAAAGTCAAACACATTCAAACAAAGCTATTTGAAGAAAATGAAAGTCAAATACATTCTACAAAGCAAATTGAAACAAATGAAAGTCAAACACAGTCAAACAAAGTTATTTGACTCAAATGAAAGTCAAATACATTCTACAAAGCTAATTGAATCAAATGAAAGTCAAACACATTCAAACAAAGCTATTTGAATCAAATGAAAGTCAAATACGTTCTAAAAGCTAATTGTATCAAATGAAAGTCAAACGCAATCAAAAAGCTATTTGAGTCAAATGAAAGTCAAACACATTCAAACAAATGTTTAAATTAAATGAAAGTGAAATGTATTCTACAAAGCTAATTGAATCAAATGAAAGTCAAACACATTCAAATAAAGCTATTTGAATCAAAGGAGAGTCAAATAATTCAAACAAATCTAATTAAATCAAATAAAAGTAAAATACATTCTACAAAGCTAATTGAATCAAATGAAAGTCAAACACATTCAAACAAAGCCTTTTAAATCAAATGAAAGTCAAAACATTCAAACAAAGCTAATTGAATCAAATAAAAGTAAAGCACATTCAAACAAAGCTATTTTAATCGAATGAAAGTCAATTACGTTCTACAAAGCTAATTGAATCAAATGAAAGTCAAACAAAACAAAGCTATTTGAATCAAATGAAAGTCAAACACATTCAAACAAAGCTATTGAATCAAATGAGAGTCAAATACATTAAAACAAAGCTAATTAAATCAAATAAAAGTCTATTAATTCTACAAAGCTAATTGAATAATTAAAGTCAAACACATTCAAACAAAGCTAATTTAATCAAATGAAAGTCAAACACATTCAAACAAAGATTTCGAATCAAATGAAAGTCAAATACATTCTACAAAGCTAATTGAATCAAATGAAAGTCAAACACATTCAAATAAAGCTATTTGAATCAAATGAAAGTCAAATACATTCTACAAAGCTAATTGAATCAAAAGTCAAACACATTCAAACAAAGCTATTTGAATCAAATGAGAGTCAATTCAAACAAAGCTAATTAAATAAAATAAAAGTAAATACATTCACAAAGCTAATTGAATCAAATGAAAGTCAAACACATTCAAACAAAGTCTTTTAAATCAAATGAAAGTCAAACACATTCAAATTTTTAATTTAAATGAAAGTCAAACACATTCAAACAAAGCAAATGAAAGTGAAATGCATTCTACAAAGCAAATTGAATTAAATGAAATTCAAACACATTCAAACAAAGCTATTTGAATCAAATGAAGTAGCTAATTAAATCAATTGAAAGTCAAACATTCAAACAAAGCTATTTGAATCAAATGAAAGTCAAATACATTCAAACAAAGCTATTTTAATTAAATGAATGTCAAATACATTCTACAAAGCTAATTGAATCAAATGAAAGTGAAACACATTCAAACAAAGCTATTTGAAAAATAAAGTCAAATACATTCTACAAAGCAAATTGAAATCAATGAAAGTCAAACACAGTCAAACAAAGTTATTGATCAAATGAAAGTCAAATACATTCTACAAAGCTAATTGAATCAAATGAAAGTCAAACACATTCAAACAAAGCTTTTTGAATCAAATGAAAGTCAAACACATTCAAACAAAGATTTCGAATCAAATGAAAGCTATTTGAATCAAAAAGTCAAATACATTCTACAAAGCTAATTGAATCAAATGAAAGTCAAACACATTCAAAAAGCTATTTGAATTAAATGAGAGTCAAATACATTCAAACAAAGCTAATTAATCAAATAAAGTAATACATTCTACAAAGCTAATTGAATTAAATTAAAGTCAAACACATTCAACAAAGCTAATTGAATCAAATAAAAGTCAAACACATTCAAACAAAGCTATTTGAATCAAATGAAAGTCAAATGAAGCTAATTGAATCAAATAAAAACACATTCAAAAGCTATTTGAATTAAATGACATTCAAAAAGCTAATTAAATCAAATAAAAGTCAAATACATTCTACAAAGCTAATTGAATCAAATGAAAGTCAAACACATTCAAACAAAGCTAATTGAATCAAATGAAAGTCAAATACATTCAAAAAGCTAATAGAATCAAATGAAAGTCAAACACATTCAACAAAGCTATTTGAATTAAATGAAATCAATACATTGCTAATTGAATCAAATGAAAGTTTCAAACAAAGCTATTTTAATCAAATGAAAGTCAAATACATTCTACAAAGCTAATTGAATCAAATGAAAGTCAAACACATTCAAACAAAGCTATTTGAATCAAATGAAAGTCAAACATTCAAACAAAGATTTGAATCAAATGAAATACATTCTACAAAGCTAATTGAATCAAATGAAAGTCAAACACATTCAAAAAAGCTATTGAATCAAATGAAAGTCAAATACATTCTACAAAGCTAATTGAATCAAATGAAAGTCAAACACATTCAAACAAAGCTATTTGAATTAAATGAGATAATTCAAATAATTAAATCAAATAAAAGTCTAATACATTCTACAAAGCTAATTGAATTAAATTAAAGTCAAACACATTCAACAAAGCTAATTGAATCAAATGAAAGTCAAACACATTCAAACAAAGATTTCAATCAAATGAAAGTCAAATACAATCTACAAAGCTAATTGAATCAAATAAAAGTGAAACACATTCAAACGAAGCTATTTGAATTAAATGAGAGTCAAAAACATTCAAACAAAGCTAATTAATCAATAAAAGTCAAATACATTCTAAAAAGCTAATTGAATCAAATGAAAGTCAAACACATTCAAACAAAGCTAATTGAATCAAATGAGTCAAATACATTCAAAAAGCTAATAGAATCAAATGAAAGTCAAACACATTCAAACAAAGCAAATTGAATCAAATGAAAGTCAAACACATTCAAAAAAGCTATTTTAATCAAATGATTGTCAAATACATTAAAAAAGCTATTTGAATCAAATGAAAGTCAAACTCATTGAAACAAAGTTAAAAATGAAAGTGAAATGCATTCTACAAAGCTAATTGAATCAAATGAAAAACACATTCAACAAAGCTATTTGAATCAAATGAAGTCAAATACATTCTACAAAGCTAATTAATCAAATGAAAGTCAAACCATTCAAACAAAGCTATTGAATCAAATGAAAGTCAAACATTCAAACAAAGCTATCAAATACAAAAAGCTAATTGAATCAAAAAAGTCAAACACATTCAAACAAAGCTATTGAAAAAATGAAAGTCAAATACATTCTACAAAGCAAATTGAAACAATGAAAGTCAAACACATCAAACAAAGTTATTTGACTCAAATGAAAGTCAAATACATTCTACAAAGCTAATTGAATCAAATGAAAGTCAAACACATTCAAACAAAGCTATTTGAATCAAATGAAAGTCAAATACAAAGCTACAAATGAAAGTCAAATCAAATTCAAATGAAAGTCAAACACATTCAAACAAAGAAATTAAATGAAAGTGAAATGTATTCTACAAAGCTAATTGAATCAAATGAAAGTCAAACACATTCAAATAAAGCTATTTGAATCAAAGGAGAGTCAAATAAATTCAAACAAATCTAATTAAATCAAATAAAAGTAAAATACATTCTACAAAGCTAATTGAATCAAATGAAAGTCAAACACATTCAAACAAAGCCTTTTAAATCAAATGAAAGTCAAACACATTCAAACAAAGCTAATTGAATCAAAAGTAAACACATTCAAACAAGCTATTTTAATCGAATGAAAGTCAATTACGTTCTACAATTGAATCAAATGAAAGTCAAAACATTTAAAACAAAGCTATTTGAATGAAAGTCAAACATTCAAAAAGAATCAAATGAGAGTCAAATACATTAAAACAAAGCTAATTAAATCAAATAAGTCTAATATATTCTACAAGCTAATTGAATTAAATTAAAGTCAAAAAAACAAAGCTAATTGAATCAAATGAAAGTCAAACACATTCAAACAAAGATTTAGAATCAAATGAAAGCTAATTGAATCAAATGAAAGTCAAACACATTCAAACAAAGCTATTTGAATCAAATGAAAGTCAAATACATTCTACAAAGCTAATTGAATCAAATGAAAGTCAAACACATTCAAAAAGCAATTTGAATTAAATGAGAGTCAAATACATTCAAACAAAGCTAACAAATACATTCTACAAAGCTAATTGAATCAAATGAAAGTGAAACACATTCAAACAAAGCTATTCGAACAAATACATTCTACAAAGCAAATTGAAACAAATGAAAGTCAATCAAACACAACAAAGCTATTTGAATCAAATGTCAAAGCTATTGAATCAAATGAAACATTCTACAAAGCTAATTGAATCAAATGAAAGTCAAACACATTCAAACAAAGCTATTTGAATTAAATGAGAGTCAAATACATTCAACAAAGCTAATTCAATCAAATAAAAGCAAAGCTAATTGAATTAAATTAAAGTCAAATTTCAAACAAAGCTAATTGAATCAAATGAAAGTCAAACAATTCAAACAAAGATTTCGAATCAAATGAAAGTCAAATACATTCTACAAAGCTAATTGAATCAAATGAAATTCAAACACATTCAAATAAAGCTATTTGAATCAAATGAAAGTCAAATACATTCTACAAAGCTAATTGAATCAAATGTCAAACACATTCAAACAAAGCTGTTTGAATCAAATGAGAGTCAAAAATTCTAACAAAGCTAATTAAATAAAATAAAAGTAAAATACATTCTACAAAGCTAATTGAATCAAATGAAAGTCAAACACATTCAAACAAAGTCTTTTAAATCAAATGAAAGTCAAACATTCAAAAAAAGCTTTTTAATTTAATGAAAGTCAAACACATTCAAACAAAGCTATATAAATCAAATGAAAGTGAAATGCATTCTACAAAGCAAATTGAATTAAATGAAATTCAAACACATTCAAATAAAGCTATTTGAATCAAATGACAGTAAAATACATTCTACAAAGTTTTGAATCAATTGAAAATCAAACACATTCAACAAAGCTATTTGAATCAAATGAAAGTCAAACATTCAAACAAAGCTATTTTAATTAAATGAATGTCAAATACATTCTACAAAGCTAATTGAATCAAATGAAAGTGAAACACATTCAAACAAAGCTATTTGAAAAAAAAGTCAAATACATTCTACAAAGCAATTGAAACAAATGAAAGTCAAAAACAAAGCAAATTCAAATACAAAAGCTATTGAATCAAATGAAAGTCAACATTCAAACAAAGCTTTGAATCAAATGAAAGTCAAACACATTCAAACAAAGATTTTGAATCAAATGAAAGTCAAATACATTCTACAAAGCTAATTGAATCAAATGAAAGTCAAACACATTCAAATAAAGATTTGAATCAAATGAAAGTCAAACATTCTACAAAGCTAATTGAATCAAACATTTAAACAAAGAATTCAAATTCAAACAAAGCTAATTAAATCAAATAAAAGTAAATACATTCTACAAAGCTATTGAATCAAATGAAAGTCAACACATTCAAACAAAGCTTTTTAATTTAAATGAAAGTCAAACACATTCAAACAAAGCTATATAAATCAAATGAACAAAGCAAATTGAATCAAATGAAATTCAATCACATTCAAAAAAGCTATTTGAATCAAATGAAAGTCAAAGCTAATTGAATCAAATGAAACTCAAAACATTCAAACAAGCTATTTGAATCAAATGAGAGTCAAACATGTTCAAACAAAGCTAATTAAAAATAAAAGTCAAATACATTCTACAAAGCAATTGAATCAAATGAAAGTCAAAAACATTCAAACAAACTATTTGAATCAAATGAAAGTCAAATACATGCTAATTGATCAAATGAAAGTCAAACACATTCAAACAAAGCTATTTGAATCAAATGAAGTCAAATACATTCTAAAGCTAATTGAATCAAATAAAAGTGAAACATTCAAACAAACAAAACATTCAACAAAGCTAATTAAATCAAATAAAGTCAAATACATTCTACAAAGCTAATTGAATCAAATGAAAGTCAAACACATTCAAACAAAGCTAATTGAATCAAATGAAAGTCAAATACATTCAATAAAGCTAATAGAATCAAATGAAAGTCAAACACATTCAAACAAGCAAATTGAATAAATGAAAGTCAAACACATTCAAACAAAGCTATTTTAATCAATGAATGTCAAATATGTTCAACAAAGCTAATTGATCAAATGAATGTCAACACATTGCTATTTGAATCAAATGAAAGTCAAAAAACAAAGTTATTTAAATCAAATAAAGAAACAAAGCTAATTGAATCAAATGAAAGTTAAACGCATTCAAACAAAGCTATTTGAATCAAATGAGAGTCAAACATTCTAAAAGCTAATTGAATCAAATAAAAGTCAAACTCATTCAAACAAAGCTAATTGAATCAAATGAAAGTCAAACATTCTACAAAGCTAATTGAACAAATGAAAGTCAAACACATTCAAATAAAGCTATTTGAATCAAATGAAAGTCAAACATTCAAAGCTAAAGAATGTCAAACATTCTACAAAGCTAATTGAATCAAATGAAAGTCAAACACATTCAAATAAAGCTATTTGAATCAAATGAAAGTCAAATACATTCTACAAAGCTAATTGAATCAAATGAAAGTCAAACACATTCAAACAAAGCTATTGAATCAAATGAGAGTCAAATAAATTCAAACAAAGCTAATTAAATAAATAAAAGTAAAATACATTCTACAAAGCTAATTGAATCAAATGAAAGTCAAACACATTCAAACAAAGCCTTTTAAATCAAATGAAAGTCAAACACATTCAAAAAAAGCTTTTTAATTTAAATGAAGTCAAACACATTTAAACAAAGCTATATAAATCAAATGAAAGTGAAATGCATTCTACAAAGCAAATTGAATTAAATGAAATCAAACACATTCAAACAAAGCTATTTGAATCAAATGACAGTCAAATACATTCTACAAAGCTTTGAATCAAATGAAAGTCAAAACACATTCAAACAAAGCTATTTGAATCAAATGCAAAACAAAGCTAATTGATCAAATGAAAGTCAAACAATTCAAACAAAGCTAATTGAATAAAATGAAAGTCAAACACATTCAAAAAAGCTATTTTAATTAAATGAATGTCAAATACATTCTACAAAGCTAATTGAATCAAATGAAAGTCAAACACATTCAAACAAAGCTATTTGAAGAAATGAAAGTAAAATACATTCTACAATGCAAATTGAAAAAATGAAAGTCAAACACAGTCAAACAAAGTTATTTGAAAAATGAAAGTCAAATACATTCTACAAAGCTAATTGAATCAAATGAAATTCAAACACATTCAAATAAAGCTATTTGAATCAAATGAAAGTCAAATACGTTCTACAAAGCTAATTGTAAAATGAAAGTCAAACGCAATCAAATAAAGCAAATGAAAGTCTAACACATTCAAACAAAAATTAAAAAGTGAAATGTATTCTACAAAGCTAATTGAATCAAATGAAAGTTAAACGCATTCAAACAAAGCTATTTGAATCAAATGACAGTCAAATACATTCTACAAAGCTAATTGAATCAAATGAACGTCAAACACATTCAAACAAAGCTATTGAATCAAATGAAAGTCAAATACATTCAACAAAGCTAATTGAATCAAATGAAAGTCAAACACATTCAAACAAAGCTAATTGAATCAAATGAAAGTCAAGCACATTCAAACAAAGCTATTTGAATCAAATGAAAGTCAAACACATTCAAACAAAGCTATTTGATCAAATGAGAGTCAAATACATTAAAAAAGCTAATTAAATCAAATAAAGTCAATACATTCTACAAAGCTAATTGAATTAAATAAAGTCAAACATTCAAACAAAGCTAATTGAATCAAATGAAAGTCAAACACATTCAACAAAGCTATTCAAACATATTCAAACAAAGCTAATTGAATCAAAAAGTCAAATACATTCTACAAAGCTAATTGAATCAAATGAAAGTCAAACAAAAAGCTATTTGAATCAAATGAAAGTCAAATACATTCTACAAAGCTAATTGAATCAAATGAGTCAAACACATTCAAACAAAGCTATTTGAATCAAATGAGAGTCAAACAAATTCAAACAAAGCTAATTAAATAAAATAAAAGTAAAATACATTCTACAAAGCTAATTGAATCAAATGAAAGTCAAACATTCAAACAAAGCTTTTAAATCAAATGAAAGTCAAACACATTCAAAAAAAGCTTTTTAATTTAAATGAAAGTCAAACATTCAAACAAAGCTATATAAAAATGAAAGTGAAATGCATTCTACAAAGCAAATTGAATTAAATGAAATTCAAATTCAAACAAAGCTATTTGAATCAAACAAAGCTAATCAAACATTCAAACAAGCTATTTGAATCAAATGAAAGTCAAACATTCTACAAAGCTAATTGAATCAAATGAAAGTCAAACACATTCAAACAAAGCTAATTGAATCAAATGAAAGTCAAACACATTCAAACAAAGCTATTTTAATTAAATGAATGTCAAATACATTCTACAAAGCTAATTGAATCAAATGAAAGTGAAACATTCAAACAAAGCTATTTGAAGAAAATGAAAGTCAAATACATTCTACAAAGCAATTGAAACAAATGAAAGTCAAACACATCAAACAAAGTTATTTGTCAAATGAAAGTCAAATACATTCTACAAAGCTAATTGAATCAAATGAAAGTCAAAGACATTCAAACAAAGTTTTTGAATCAAATGAAAGTCAAACACATTCAAACAAAGATTTTGAATCAAATGAAAGTCAAATACATTCTACAAAGCTAATTGAATCAAATGAAAGTCAAACACATTCAAATAAAGCTATTTGAATCAAATGAAAGTCAAATACATTCTACAAAGCTAATTGAATCAAATGAAAGTCAAACACATTCAACAAAGCTATTTGAATCAAAGTCAAATAAATTTAAACAAAGCTAATTAAATCAAATAAAAGTAAAATACATTCTACAAAGCTAATTGAATCAAATGAAAGTCAAACACATTCAAACAAAGCCTTTTAAATCAAAAAAGTCAAAACATTCAAAAAAGCTTTTTAATTTAAATGAAAGTCAAACACATTCAACAAAGCTATTAATCAAATGAAAGTGAAAAACATTCAAACAAAGCAAATTGAATCAAATGAAATTCAATCACATTCAAACAAAGCTATTTGAATCAAATGAAAGTCAAATACATTCTACAAAGCTAATTGAATCAAATGAAACTCAAACACATTCAAACAAGCTATTTGAATCAAATGAGAGTCAAACATGTTCAAACAAAGCTAATTAAATCAAATAAAAGTCAAATACATTCTACAAAGCTAATTGAATCAAATGAAAGTCAAAAAATTCAAACAAAGCTATTTAATCAAATGAAAGTCAAACACATTCAAACAAGCTATTTGAATCAAATGAAAGTCAAATACGTTCTACAAAGCTAATTGAATCAAATAAAAGTGAAACACATTCAAACAAAGCTAGAAAATAATGTTATAATTAAGAATAAATCAAAGTAAAAATTACATTCTACAAAGCTAATTGAATCAAATGAAAGTCAAAAACATTCAAACAAAGCTAATTCGAAATCAAATGAAAGTCAAATACATTCTACAAAGCTAATTGAAATCAAATGAAAGTCAAACACATTCAACAAAGCTAATTTGAATCAAATGAAAGTCAAATACATTCTACAAGCAATGAAACAAATGAAAGTCAAAACAATCAAACAAAGCTAATTTGAATCAAATGAAAGTCAAATCACATTCATAACAAAGCTAATTGAATCAAATGAAAGTCAAACACATTAAACAAAGCTTTAATCAAATGAAAGTCAAATACATTCACAAAGCTAAATAAATGAAAGTCAAAAATTCAAACAAAGCTATTAAATCAAATTGAAAGTCAAGTACATTCTACAAAGCTAAATTGAATCAAATGAAAGTCAAATACATTCAACAAAGCTAATTGAATCAATTGAAAGTCAAATACATTCAAACAAAGCTAATTGAATCAAATTGAAAGTCAAATACATTTCTACAAAGCTAATTGAATCAAATGAAAGTCAAACACATTCAAACAAAGCTATTGAATCAAATGAAAGTCAAATACATTCTACAAAGCTAATTTGAATCAAATGAAAAGTCAAACACATTCAAACAAAGCTAATTTGAATCAAATTGAAAGTCAAACACAAACAAAGCTATTAAATCAAATAAAGTCAAATACATTCTACAAAGCTAATTGAATCAAATGAAAGTCAAAACATTCATACAAAGCTAATATTTTGAATTCAAATGAAAGTCAACACATTCAAACAAAGCTAATTGAATCAAATGAAAGTCAAAACATTCAAACAAAGCTATTTAAATCAAATGAAAGTCAAATACATTCTACAAAGCTAATTGAATCAAATGAAAGTCAAACACATTCAAACCAAAGCTATTTGAATCAAATTGAAAGTTCAAATAACATTTCAAAAACAAAAGCTAATTAAATCAAATGAAAAGTCAAATACATTCTAACAAGCTAATTGAATCAAATGAAAGTCAAACACATTCAAACAAAGTAATCAAAAATGAAAGTCACATCAACAAAGCTAATTGAATCAAATTGAAAGTCAAATACATTCAAACAAAGCTAATTGAATCAAATGAAAGTCAAAATACATTCTACAAAGCTAATTGAATCAAATGAAAGTTCAAATACATTCTACAAAGCTAATTGAATCAAATGAAAGTCAAATACATTCTACAAAGCTAATTGAATCAAATGAAAGTTCAAAAACATTCAAACAAAGCTAATTGAATCAAATAAAGTCAAATACATTCTACAAAGCAATTGAATCAAATGAAAGTCAAAACACATTCAAACAAAGCTATTTGAATCAAATGAAGTCAAAACATTCAACAAAGTATTGAATCAATGTCAATACTTCTACAAAGCTAATTGAATCAAATAGAAAGTCAAACACATTCAACAAAGCTATTTGAATCAAATGAAGTCAAAACATTCAAACAAAGCTAATTAAATCAAATAAATCAAATACATTCACAAAGCTAATTGAATCAAATGAAAGTCAAATACATTCATACAAAGCTATTGAATCAAATGAAAGTCAAACACATTCAAACAAAGCTATTTTGAATCAAATGAAAGTCAAAAACATTCAACAAAGCTAATTGAATCAAATGAAAGTCAAATACATTCAAACAAAGCTAATTAGAATCAAATAGAAAGTCAAATACATTCAACAAAGCTATTGAATCAAATGGAAAGTCAAATATCATTCAATACAAAGCTAATTGAAATCAAATATGAAAGTCAAATACATTCTTACAAAGCTAATTGAAATCAAATGAAAGTCAAATACATTCTACAAAGCTAATTGAATCAATTGAAAGTCAAACAACACATTTCAATAATCACAAAGCTAATTGAATCAAATGAAAGTCAAATACATTCTACACAAAGCTTGTAATGGCAATCACAATGAAAGTCAAAACACACAATGTCGCAAAATCAAAGCTATTTGAATCAAATTAAAGTCAAGTACGTTCTACAAAGCTAATTGAATCAAATAAAAAGTGAAAACACATTCAAACAAAGCTTTTTGAATCAAATGAAGTCAAATACATTCAAACAAAGCTAATTAAATCAAATAAAAGTCAAATACATTCTACAAAGCTAATTGAATCAAATGAAAGTCAAATACATTCTACAAAGCTAATTGAATACAAAATGAAAGTCAAACACATTCTACAAAGCTAATTGAATCAAATGAAAGTCAAAACATTCAACAAAGCTAATTGAATCAAATGAAAGTCAAATCACATTCAAACAATAAAGCAATTACATTTGAATCAAATTAAAGTCAATACGTTCTACAAAGCAAAACAAATAAAAGTGAAACACATTCAAACAAAGCTATTTGAATCAAATGAGAGTCAAATACATTCAAACAAAGCTAATTAAATCAAAAAAAGTCAAATACATTCTACAAAGCTAAATTGAATCAAATGAAAGTCAAATACATTCTACAAAGCTAATTGAATCAAATGAAAGTCAAACACATTCAAACAAAGCTAATTGAATCAAATGAAAGTCAAATACATTCAATAAAGCTAATAGAATCAAATGAAAGTCAAACACATTCAAACAAGCAATTGAATCAATGAAAGTCAAAGTCAAATGAATGTCAAATACATTAAATAAAGCTATTTGAATCAAATGAAAGTCAAACGCATTGAAACAAAGTTATTTAAATCAAATGAAAGTGAAATGCATTCTACAAAGCTAATTGAATCAAATGAAAGTTAAACGCATTCAAACAAAGCTATTGAATCAAATGAGAGTCAAATACATGCTAATTGAATCAAATGAAAGTCAAACTCATTCAAACAAAGCTAATTGAATCAAATGAAAGTCAAACACATTCAAACAAAGCTATTTTAATTAAATGAATGTCAAATACATTCTACAAAGCTAATTGAATCAAATGAAAGTCAAACACATTCAAACAAAGCTATTTGAAGAAAATGAAAGTCAAATACATTCTACAAAGCAATTGAAACAAATGAAAGTCAAACACAGTCAAACAAAGTTATTTGACTCAAATGAAAGTCAAATACATTCTACAAAGCTAATTGAATCAAATGAAAGTCAAACACATTCAAACAAAGATATTTGAATCAATTGAAAGTCAAATACATTCTACAAAGCTGATGGAATCAAATGAAAGTCAAACACATTCAAACAATGCTATTTGAATCAAATGAAAGTCAAATACGTTCTACAAAGCTAATTGAATCAAATAAAAGTGAAACACATTCAAACAAAGCTTTTTGAATCAAATAAGTGTCAAATACATTCAAACAAAGCTAATTAAATCAAATAAAAGTCAAATACATTCTACAAAGCTAATTGAATCAAATGAAAGTCAAATATATTCTACAAAGCTAATTGAATCAATTGAAAGTCAAATACATTCTACAAAGCTAATTGAAACAAATGAAAGTCAAACACATTCTACAAAGCTAATTGAATCAAATGAAAGTCAAACACATTCAAACAAAGCTAATTGAATCAAATGAAAGTCAAATACATTCTACAAAGCTGATGGAATCAAATGAAAGTCAAACACATTCAAACAAAGCTATTTGAATCAAATTAAAGTCAAGTACGTTCTACAAAGCTAATTGAATCAAATAAAAGTGAAACACATTCAAACAAAGCTATTTGAATCAAATGAGAGTCAAATACATTCAAACAAAGCTAATTAAATCAAATAAAAGTCAAATACATTCTACAAAGCTAATTGAATCAAATGAAAGTCAAATACATTCTACAAAGCTAATTGAATCAAATGAAAGTCAAACACATTCAAACAAAGCTAATTGAATCAAATGAAAGTCAAATACATTCAACAAAGCTAATTGAATCAAATGAAAGTCAAACACATTCAAACAAAGCTAATTGAATCAAATGAAAGTCAAGCACATTCAAATAAAGCTATTTGAATCAAATGAGAGTCAAATACATTCAAACAAAGCTAATTAAATCAAATAAAAGTCAAATACATTCTACAAAGCTAATTGAATCAAATGAAAGTCAAATACATTCTACAAAGCTAATTGAATCAATTGAAAGTCAAACACATTCAAACAAAGCTAATTGAATCAAATGAAAGTAAAATACATTCAACAAAGCTAATTGAATCAAATGAAAGTCAAACACAGTCAAACAATGTTATTTTACTCAAATGAAAGTCAAATACATTCTACAAAGCTAATTGAATCAAATGAAAGTCAAACACATTCAAACAAAGATATTTGAATCAATTGAAAGTCAAATACATTCTACAAAGCTGATGGAATCAAAAGAAAGTCAAACACATTCAAACAATGCTATTTGAATCAAATGAAAGTCAAATACGTTCTACAAAGCTAATTGAATCAAATAAAAGTGAAACACATTCAAACAAAGCTTTTTGAATCAAATAAGTGTCAAATACATTCAAACAAAGCTAATTAAATCAAATAAAAGTCAAATACATTCTACAAAGCTAATTGAATCAAATGAAAGTCAAATATATTCTACAAAGCTAATTGAATCAATTGAAAGTCAAATACATTCTACAAAGCTAATTGAAACAAATGAAAGTCAAACACATTCTACAAAGCTAATTGAATCAAATGAAAGTCAAACACATTCAAACAAAGCTAATTGAATCAAATGAAAGTCAAATACATTCTACAAAGCTGATGGAATCAAATGAAAGTCAAACACATTCAAACAAAGCTATTTGAATCAAATTAAAGTCAAGTACGTTCTACAAAGCTAATTGAATCAAATAAAAGTGAAACACATTCAAACAAAGCTATTTGAATCAAATGAGAGTCAAATACATTCAAACAAAGCTAATTAAATCAAATAAAAGTCAAATACATTCTACAAAGCTAATTGAATCAAATGAAAGTCAAATACATTCTACAAAGCTAATTGAATCAAATGAAAGTCAAACACATTCAAAGAAAGCTAATTGAATCAAATGAAAGTCAAATGCATTCAACAAAGCTAATTGAATCAAATGAAAGTCAAACACATTCAAACAAAGCTAATTGAATCAAATGAAAGTCAAGCACATTCAAATAAAGCTATTTGAATCAAATGAGAGTCAAATACATTCAAACAAAGCTAATTAAATCAAATAAAAGTCAAATACATTCTACAAAGCTAATTGAATCAAATGAAAGTCAAATACATTCTACAAAGCTAATTGAATCAATTGAAAGTCAAACACATTCAAACAAAGCTAATTGAATCAAATGAAAGTAAAATACATTCAACAAAGCTAATTGAATCAAATGAAAGTCAAACACATTCAAATAAAGCTATTTAAATCAAATGAAAGTCAAATACATTCTACAAAGCAAATTGAATCAAATGAAAGTGAAACACATTCAAACAAAGCTATTTGAATCAAATAAGAGTCAAATAAATTCAAACAAAGCTAATTAAATCAAATAAAAGTAAAATACATTCTACAAAGCTAATTGAATCAAATGAAAGTCAAACACATTCAAACAAAGCCTTTTAAATCAAATGAAAGTCAAACACATTCAAAAAAAGGTTTTTAATTTAAATGAAAGTCAAACACATTCAAACAAAGCTATATAAACCAAATGAAAGTGAAATGCATTCTACAAAGCAAATTGAATTAAATGAAATTCAAACACATTCAAACAAAGCTATTTGAATCAAATGACAGTCAAATACATTCTACAAAGCTAATTGAATCAATTGAAAGTCAAACACATTCAAACAAAGCTATTTGAATTAAATGAAAGTCAAATACATTCTACAAAGCTAATTGAATCAAATGAAAGTCAAACACATTCAAACAAAGCTAATTGAATCAAATGAAAGTCAAACACATTCAAACAAATCTATTTGAATTAAATGAAAGTCAAATACATTCTACAAAGCTAATTGAATCAAATGAAAGTCCAACACATTCAAACTAAGCTAATTGAATCAAATGAAAGTCAAACACATTCAAATAAAGTTATTTAAAGTAAATCAAAGTGAAATGCATTATACAAAGCTAATTGAATCAAATGAAAGTCAAACACATTCTAACAAAGCAATTTGAAGAAAATGAAAGTCAAATACATTCTACAAAGCAAATTGAAACAAATGAAAGTCAAACCCAGTCAAACAGTGTTATTTGACTCAAATGAAAGTCAAATACATTCTACAAAGCTAATTGAATCAAATGAAAGTCAAACACATTCAAACAAAGCTATTTGAATCAAATGAAAGTCAAATATATTCTACAAAGCTAATTGAATCAAATGAAAGTCAAACACATTCAAACAAAGCTATTTGAATCAATTGAAAGTCAAATACATTCTACAAAGCTGATGGAATCAAATGAAAGTCAAACACATTCAAACAAAGCTATTTGAATCAAATGAAAGTCAAATACGTTCTACAAAGCTAATTGAATCAAATAAAAGTGATACACATTCAAACAAAGCTATTTGAATCAAATGAGAGTCAAATACATTCAAACAAAGCTAATTAAATCAAATAAAAGTCAAATACATTCTACAAAGCTAATTGAATCAAATTAAAGTCAAATACATTCTACAAAGCTAATTGAATCAAATGAAAGTCAAACACATTCAAACAAAGCTAATTGAATCAAATGAAAGTCAAATATATTCTACAAAGCTAATTGAATCAAAAGAAAGTCAAACACATTCAAACATAGCTAATTGAATCAAATGAAAGTCAAGCACATTCAAACAAAGCTATTTGAATCAAATGAGAGTCAAATACATTCAAACAAAGCTAATTAAATCAAATAAAAGTCTAATACATTCTACAAAGCTAATTGAATTAAATTAAAGTCAAACACATTCAAACAACGCTAATTGAATCAAATGAAAGTCAAACACATTCAAACAAAAATTTCGAATCAAATGAAAGTCAAATACATTCTACAAAGTTAATTGAATCAAATGAAAGTGATGTGAATCAAGAGGCTAATTCTTTTGAAGGGTCCAAGACACTTGTAGAAGGTCCAAATAGCTTCATTATGGGCTGCCCAAACAAGAAAATAAACAAGATAATAAACAAGGAAAGATCCAATAGCTTAAATTGGAAAGAAACAAGCACGAATTACAATGAAGAAGAAATTGCGAAGTTCACTTCCGACGAGCACACATGCTGCCACGCGTTGACTCCTGGCCCACGCGCCGACTCCCTAGCTCCGCCTTGGACCCACCTTGACATTGGTCAGGCGCGTGCACCACCTTGGTGGCGCGTGCAAAGAGTTTCGGCGACAGAACGAAAAGCATGATTTTCTTTACTTAGTTTTTTCTAGAGTTTTTGCTTGCAAGTTTTTACCTTTCACTTGAAAGGGTTTTTCTTGGTTTAAGCAATTAGGAATCTTCTTAATTTCTGTTATTTCATTTTAAAATAATTTCTAAGTCAATTAGGAATTGTTTTAAGAAGTTTTAGGTTAATTAGAACTAGTCTTATTACTAGTTTCCTAGTTCCATTAGAATTGGTTTTCCTATTCTATCTAGGATACTTTGGGATCAAGGCTAGGGTTTTTTCTAGTTTGAATAGACTTAGGAATAGTTAGTTTTAGTCTATAAATAATGTAATTTTCGTGATTTTTCAATAACATTCAAAAATCATTAAAATTCAAGTTAATTGTTTGTTTTGCTTAATTGCTTACAAATTCTTTTGCTAGTTTTCAATTCAAGGAGTTGTTTTGATAATTAGAACGTTCAATTCTTAGTTCTAGGAGTAGTCTAAGTTTTGTTCATCAAAGTACTTAGTTCCAAGAGTGGTCTAGGTAATTTGAGAGGCGTTGAATTCGTTCCAGGAGTGGTCGTTTTCAAAGTCATATCCGGTTCGTTATTCTTAAGTTGTTCGATTTTCTTAGGAAATTCGAAGGGCTTGTGTTACTTGTGTGATTTTAGATTCTTTATTAAGTTAAGGGGTTTAAATCCACATCAAATTGGTATCAGATTTCAGGGTTTTTTGATCGTTCAACAATTCGTTCATCAAATCGCACTTGTTCTCGGATAACCAGTTTTTCTGTCAACTTCAGAAGGCTCGTTCTCCTTCGTTACAAGGTCTTTTCAGGTGATTCTTTTTTTTATTTTGGGTGAAATTTTGTCTACTCTATGCCTGTGAAATTTCGGAATTGTTCGAGTTCGTTTGCTATTAAACTGGACTGTTTTCCGCAACTGTGTCAGTTTTGGTCCGATTTAATACTTATTGTTCGTTGTGTGCGATTTTGTTCCAAGTTGTGTTGCGATTTTTGTGGGATATACCTGTGTGGATAAGGGTTCTTTTAAGTCTGTTTTTGTCTTATAATTATGGAGGAAGCTTTGAGCAAACTCATGGATGAATTTGCAAGATTGCAAGATAATACGGAGGCACGTTTTAATGCTTTTTCACAACTATTGCTTGATAAAAAGAAAAAGAAGAAAAAACGGCATGATAGTGATAGTGATGCTTCTAGCAGTGATGATGATACTCATTATAATAAAAAGATCGATGATAAAGGTATCAAGCTTGATGATTTCACGGGTCTAGGAAGCCCCGAAGATTTTCTTGAGTGGGCGAGACAATTAGAGAAAATTTCAGATTATAAAGGTTTTGATGATTCTCAACGTTTCAAAATTGCTTATATACGACTCACTAAGAATGCGGGAATTTGGTTCGATAATTTAAAGGCTCGACGTGCTAGAGCAGGGAAGGATAAGATCAAGACATGGACAGTTTTGAAGAAGAAGATGCGTTCTAAATACCTTCCACATGATTTCGAACAAATTCTATATGTGAAACTCACTATGTTGACACAAGATACTAAGAGTGTTAATGAATATATTGCTGAATTTGATAAACTAACCTCTCTTTGTGATTTGGAGGAGAAAGAACCATTGCGGATTGCTCGATTCCTTAAGGGTCTTAATCGACCTATTGCTAAGAAGATTGAATTGAGTACTTATGAGTCATTCAATGATGTGTGCAAATTAGCTTTGAAGATTGAAAGTCATTGGCTCGAGGATAAGAAAAAAACCGAGGCAAATAAAAGTTTTTCGAAACCTTTCAAGCCTAGTTCCACAAATTTTTCTAACGAGCACAAGGGAGAAAGTTCGACGAGTGGAGAAAAGAAGGTTGTCAAGGTGTCTAAAGAGGAATTTGAAAGTCGAATTAGGTGCTTCAAGTGTCAAGGAAAGGGACATAGGTCGGATCAATGTCTACTAAGAAAGCTCTTACAATCAAACAATATCAACAAATGGAAGAAGAAGAGGAACACATAACCTTTGAATCCACATCAGAAAGTCAAACACATTCAAATAAAGCTATTTGAATCAAATGAAAGTCAAATACATTCTACAAAGCTAATTGAATCAAATGAAATTCAAACACATTCAAACAAAGCTATTTGAATCAAATGAGAGTCAAATAAATTCAAACAAAGCTAATAAAATCAAATAAAAGTAAAATACATTTTACAAAGCTAATTGAATCAAATGAAAGTCAAACACATTCAAACAAAGCCTTTTAAATCAAATGAAAGTCAAACACATTCAAAAAAAGCTTTTTAATTTAAATGAAAGTCAAACAAATTCAAACAAAGCTATATAAATCAAATGAAAGTGAAATGCATTCTACAAAGCAAATTGAATTAAATGAAATTCAAACGCATTCAAACAAAGCTATTTGAATCAAATGACAGTCAAATACATTCTACAAAGCTAATTGAATCAATTGAAAGTCAAACACATTCAAACAAAGCTATTTGAATCAAATAAAAGTCAAATACGTTCTACAAAGCTAATTGAATCAAATAAAAGTGAAACACATTCAAACAAAGCTATTTGAATCAAATGAGAGTCAAATACATTCAAACAAAGCTAATTAAATCAAATAAAAGTCAAATACATTCTACAAAGCTAATTGAATCAAATGAAAGTCAAATACATTCTACAAAGCTAATTGAATCAAATGAAAGTCAAACACATTTAAAAACAAAGCTAATTGAATCAAATGAAAGTCAAATACATTCAACAAAGCTAATTGAATCAAATGAAAGTCAAACACATTCAAACAAAGCTAATTGAATCAAATTAAAGTCAAGCACATTCAAACAAAGCTATTCGAATCAAATGAGAGTCAAATACATTCAAACAAAGCTAATTAAATCAAATAAAAGTCTAATACATTCTACAAAGCTAATTGAATTAAATTAAAGTCAAACATATTCAAACAAAGCTAATTGAATCAAATTAAAGTCAAACACATTCAAACAAAAATTTCGAATCAAATGAAAGTCTAATACATTCTACAAAGCTAATTGAATCAAATGAAAGTCAAACACATTCAAATAAAGCTATTTGAATCAAATGAAAGTCAAATACATTCTACAAAGCTAATTGAATCAAATGAAATTCAAACACATTCAAACAAAGCTATTTGAATCAAATGAGAGTCAAATAAATTCAAACAAAGCTAATTAAATCAAATAAAAGTAAAATACATTTTACAAAGCTAATTGAATCAAATGAAAGTCAAACAAATTCAAACAAAGCCTTTTAAATCAAATGAAAGTCAAACACATTCAAAAAAAGCTTTTTAATTTAAATGATAGTCAAACACATTCAAACAAAGCTGTATAAATCAAATGAAAGTGAAATTCATTCTACAAAGCAAATTGAATTAAATGAAATTCAAACACATTCAAACAAAGCTATTTGAATCAAATGAGAGTCAAATAAATTCAAACAAAGCTAATAAAATCAAATAAAAGTAAAATACATTTTACAAAGCTAATTGAATCAAATGAAAGTCAAACACATTCAAACAAAGCCTTTTAAATCAAATGAAAGTCAAACACATTCAAAAAAAGCTTTTTAATTTAAATGAAAGTCAAACAAATTCAAACAAAGCTATATAAATCAAATGAAAGTGAAATGCATTCTACAAAGCAAATTGAATTAAATGAAATTCAAACACATTCAAACAAAGCTATTTGAATCAAATGACAGTCAAATACATTCTACAAAGCTAATTGAATCAATTGAAAGTCAAACACATTCAAACAAAGCTATTTGAATCAAATAAAAGTCAAATACGTTCTACAAAGCTAATTGAATCAAATAAAAGTGAAACACATTCAAACAAAGCTATTTGAATCAAATGAGAGTCAAATACATTCAAACAAAGCTAATTAAATCAAATAAAAGTCAAATACATTCTACAAAGCTAATTGAATCAAATGAAAGTCAAACACATTCAAACAAAGATTTTGAATCAAATGAAAGTCAAATACATTCTACAAAGCTAATTGAATCAAATGAAAGTCAAACACATTCAAACAAAGCTAATTGAATCAAATGAAAGTCAAATACATTCTACAAAGCTAATTGAATCAAATGAAAGTCAAACACATTCAAACAAAGCTAATTGAATCAAATGAAAGTCAAATACATTCAACAAAGCTAATTGAATCAAATGAAAGTCAAACACATTCAAACAAAGCTAATTGAATCAAATGAAAGTCAAGCACATTCAAACAAAGCTATTCGAATCAAATGAGAGTCAAATACATTCAAACAAAGCTAATTAAATCAAATAAAAGTCTAATACATTCTACAAAGCTAATTGAATTAAATTAAAGTCAAACATATTCAAACAAAGCTAATTGAATCAAATGAAAGTCAAACACATTCAAACAAAAATTTCGAATCAAATGAAAGTCTAATACATTCTACAAAGCTAATTGAATCAAATGAAAGTCAAACACATTCAAATAAAGCTATTTGAATCAAATGAAAGTCAAATACATTCTACAAACCTAATTGAATCAAACGAAATTCAAACACATTCAAACAAAGCTATTTGAATCAAATGAGAGTCAAATAAATTCAAACAAAGCTAATTAAATCAAATAAAAGTAAAATACATTTTACAAAGCTAATTGAATCAAATGAAAGTCAAACACATTCAAAAAAAGCTTTTTAATTTAAATGAAAGTCAAACACATTCAAACAAAGCTATATAAATCAAATGAAAGTGAAATGCATTCTACAAAGCAAATTGAATTAAATGAAATTCAAACACATTCAAACAAAGCTATTTGAATCAAATGACAGTCAAATACATTCTACAAAGCTAATTGAATCAATTGAAAGTCAAACACATTCAAACAAAGCTATTTGAATTAAATGAAAGTCAAATACATTCTACAAAGCTAATTGAATCAAATGAAAGTCAAACACATTCAAACAAAGCTAATTGAATCAATTGAAAGCCAAACACATTCAAACAAATCTATTTGAATTAAATGAAGGTCAAATACATTCTACAAAGCTAATTGAATCAAATGAAAGTTAAACACATTCAAACAAAGCTAATTGAATCAAATGAAAGTCAAACACATTCAAACAAAGTTATTTAAAGTAAATCAAAGTGAAATGCATTATACAAAGCTAATTGAATCAAATGAAAGTCAAACACATTCAAACAAAGCTATTTGAAGAAAATGAAAGTCAAATACATTCTACAAAGCAAATTGAAACAAATGAAAGTCAAACAAAGTTATTTGACTCAAATGAAAGTCAAATACATTCTACAAAGCTAATTGAATCAAATGAAAGTCAAACACATTCAAACAAAGCTATTTGAATCAAATGAAAGTCAAATACATTCTACAAAGCTAATTGAATCAAATGAAAGTCAAACACATTTAAACAAAGCTATTTGAATCAATTGAAAGTCAAATACATTCTACAAAGCTGATGGAATCAAATGAAAGTCAAACACATTCAAACAAAGCTATTTGAATCAAATGAAAGTCAAATACGTTCTACAAAGCTAATTGAATCAAATAAAAGTGAAACACATTCAAACAAAGCTATTTGAATCAAATGAGAGTCAATTACATTCAAACAAAGCTAATTAAATCAAATAAAAGTCAAATACATTCAACAAAGCTAAATGAATCAAATGAAAGTCAAATACATTCTACAAAGCTAATTGAATCAAATGAAAGTCAAACACATTCAAACAAATCTAATTGAAACAAAAGAAAGTAAAATACATTCAACAAAGCTAATTGAATCAAATGAAAGTCAAACACATTCAAACAAAGCTAGTTGAATCAAATGAGAGTCAAATACATTCAAACAAAGCTAATTAAATCAAATGAGAGTCAAATACATTCAAACAAAGCTAATTAAATCAAATAAAAGTCTAATACATTCTACAAAGCTAATTGAATTAAATTAAAGTCAAACACATTCAAGCAAAGCTGATTGAATCAAATGAAAGTCAAAAACAAAGCCTTTTAAATCAATTGAAAGTCAAACACATTCAAAAAAAGCTTTTTAATTTAAATGAAAGTAAAACACATTCAAACAAAGCTATATAAATCAAATGAAAGTGAACAGCATTCTACAAAGCAAATTGAATTAAATGAAATTCAAACACATTCAAACAAAGCTATTTGAATCAAATGACAGTCAAATACATTCTACAAAGCTAATTGAATCAATTGAAAGTCAAACACATTCAAACAAAGCTATTTGAATCAAATTAAAGTCAAATACGTTCTACAAAGCTCATTGAATCAAATAAAAGTGAAACACATTCAAACAAAGCTATTTGAATCAAATGAGAGTCAAATACATTCAAACAAAGATAATTAAATCAAATAAAAGTCAAATACATTCTACAAAGCTAATTGAATCAAATGAAAGTCAAATACATTCTACAAAGCTAATTGAATCAATTGAAAGTCAAACACATTCAAACAAAGCTAATTGAATCAAATAAAAGTCAAATACATTCAACAAAGCTAATTGAATCAAATGAAAGTCAAACACATTCAAACAAAGCTAATTGAATCAAATGAAAGTCGAGCACATTCAAATAAAGCTATTCGAATCAAATGAGAGTCAAATACATTCAAACAAAGCTAATTAAATCAAATAAAAGTCTAATACATTCTACAAAGCTAATTGAATTAAATTAAAGTCAAACACATTCAAACAAAGCTAATTGAATCAAATCAAAGTCAAACACATTCAAACAAAGATTTCGAATCAAATGAAAGTCAAATACATTCTACAAAGCTAATTGAATCAAATGAAAGTCGAACACATTCAAATAAAGCTATTTGAATCAAATGAAAGTCAAATACATTCTACAAAGCTAATTGAATAAAATGAAATTCAAACACATTCAAACAAAGCTATTTGAATCAAATGAGAGTCAAATAAATTCAAACAAAGCTAATTAAATCAAATAAAAGTAAAATACATTTTAAAAAGCTAATTGAATAAAATGAAAGTCAAACACATTCAAACAAAGCCTTTTAAATCAAATGAAAGTCAAACACATTCAAAAAAAGCTTTTTAATTTAAATGAAAGTCAAACACATTCAAACAAAGCTATATAAATCAAATGAAAGTGAAATGCATTCTACAAAGCAAATTGAATTAAATGAAATTCAAACACATTCAAACAAAGCTATTTGAATCAAATGACAGTCAAATACATTCTACAAAGCTAATTGAATCAATTGAAAGTCAAACACATTCAAACAAAGCTATTTGAATTAAATGAAAGTCAAATACATTCTACAAAGCTAATTGAATCAAATGAAAGTCAAACACATTCAAACAAAGCTAATTGAATCAATTGAAAGTCAAACACATTCAAACAAATCTATTTGAATTAAATGAAAGTCAAATACATTCTACAAAGCTAATTGAATCAAATGAAAGTCAAACACATTCAAACAAATCTAATTGAATCAAATGAAAGTCAAACACATTCAAACAAAGTTATTTAAAGTAAATCAAAGTGAAATGCATTATACAAAGCTAATTGAATCAAATGAAAGTCAAACACATTCAAACAAAGCTATTTGAATCAATTGAGAGTCAAATAAATTCAAACAAAGCTAATTAAATCAAATAAAAGTAAAATACATTTTACAAAGCTTATTGAATCAAATGAAAGTCAAACACATTCAAACAAAGCCTTTTAAATCAAATGAAAGTCAAACACATTCAAAAAAAGCTTTTTCATTTAAATGAAAGTCAAACACATTCAAACAAAGCTATATAAATCAAATGAAAGTGAAATGCATTCTACAAAGCAAATTGAATTAAATGAAATTCAAACACATTCAAACAAAGCTATTTGAATCAAATGACAGTCAAATACATTCTACAAAGCTAATTGAATCAATTGAAAGTCAAACACATTCAAACAAAGCTATGTGAATTAAATGAAAGTCAAATACATTCTACAAAGCTAATTGAATCAAATCAAAGTCAAACACATTCAAACAAAGATAATTGAATCAATTGAAAGTCAAACACATTCAAACAAATCTATTTGAATTAAATGAAAGTCAAATACATTCTACAAAGCTAATTGAATCAAATGAAAGTCAAACACATTCAAACAAATCTAATTGAATCAAATGAAAGTCAAACACATTCAAACAAAGTTATTTAAAGTAAATCAAAGTGAAATGCATTATACAAAGCTAATTGAATCAAATGAAAGTCAAACACATTCAAACAAAGCTATTTGAAGAAAATAAAAGTCAAATACATTCTACAAAGCAAATTGAAACAAATGAAAGTCAAACACAGTCAAACAAAGTTATTTGACTCAAATGAAAGTCAAATACATTCTACAAAGCTAATTGAATCAAATGAAAGTCAAACACATTCAAACAAAGCTATTTGAATCAAATGAAAGTCAAATACGTTCTACAAAGCTAATTGAATCAAATAAAAGTGAAACATATTCAAACAAAGCTATTTGAATCAAATGAGAGTCAAATACATTCAAACAAAGCTAATTAAATCAAATAAAAGTCAAATACATTTTACAAAGCTAAATGAATCAAATGAAAGTCAATACATTCTACAAAGCTAATTGAATCAAATGAAAGTCAAACACATTCAAACAAATCTAATTGAATCAAAAGAAAGTAAAATACATTCAACAAAGCTAATTGAATCAAATGAAAGTCAAACACATTCAAACAAAGCTAGTTGAATCAAATGAAAGTCAAGCACATTCAAACAAAGCTATTTGAATCAAATGAGAGTAAAATACATTCAACAAAGCTAATTGAATCAAATGAAAGTCAAACACATTCAAACAAAGCTATTTGAAACAAATGAAAGTCAAACACATTCTACAAAGCTAATTGAATCAAATGAAAGTCAAACACATTCAAATAAAGCTAATTGAATCAATTGAAAGTCAAACACATTCAAACAAATCTATTTGAATTAAATGAAAGTCAAATACATTCTACAAAGCTAATTGAATCAAATGAAAGTCAAACACATTCAAACAAAGCTAATTGAATCAAATGAAAGTCAAACACATTCAAACAAAGTTATTTAAAGTAAATCAAAGTGAAATGCATTATACAAAGCTAATTGAATCAAATGAAAGTCAAACACATTCAAACAAAGCTATTTGAAGAAAATGAAATTCAAATACATTCGACAAAGCAAATTGAAACAAATGAAATTCAAACACATTCAAACAAAGCTATTTGAATCAAATGAGAGTTTAATAAATTCAAACAAAGCTAATTAAATCAAATAAAAGTAAAATACATTTTACAAAGCTAATTGAATCAAATGAAAGTCAAACACATTTAAACAAAGTTATTTGAAGAAAATGAAAGTCAAATACATTCTACAAAGCAAATTGAAACAATTGAAAGTCAAACACAGTCAAACAAAGTTATTTGAATCAAATGAAATTCAAATACATTCTACAAAGCTAATTGAATCAATTGAAAGTCAAACACATTCAAACAAAGCTATTTGAATCAAATGAAAGTCAGATACATTCTACAAAGCTAATTGAATCAAATGAAAGTCAAACACATTCAAACAAAGCTATTTGAATCAATTGACAGTCAAATACATTCTACAAACTAATTGAATCAAGTGAAAGTCAAACACATTCAAACAAAGCTATTTAAATCAAATGAAAGTCAAATACGTTCTACAAAGCTAATTGAATCAAATAAAAGTGAAACACATTCAAACAAAGCTATTTGAATCAAATGAGAGTCAAATACATTCAAACAAAGCTAATTAAATCAAATAAGAGTCAAATACATTCTACATAGCTAATTTAATCAAATGAAAGTCAAATACATTCTACAAAGCTAATTGAATCAAATGAAAGTCAAACACATTCAAACAAAGCTAATTGAATCAAATGAAAGTCAAGCACATTCAAACAAAGCTATTCGAATCAAATGAGAGTCAAATACATTCAAACAAAGCTAATTAAATCAAATAAAAGTCTAATACATTCTACAAAGCTAATTGAATTAAATTAAAGTCAAACACATTCAAACAAAGCTAATTTAATCAAATAAAAGTCAAACACATTCAAACAAAGATTTCGAATCAAATGAAAGTCAAATACATTCTACAAAGCTAATTGAATCAAATGAAAGTCAAACACATTCAAATCAAGCTATTTGAATCAAATGAAAGTCAAATACATTCTACAAAGCTAATTGAATCAAATGAAATTCAAACACATTCAAACAAAGCTATTTGAATCAAATGAGAGTCAAATAAATTCAAACAAAGCTAATTAAATCAAATAAAAGTAAAATATATTTTACAAAGCTAATTGAATCAAATGAAAGTCAAACACATTCAAACAAAGCCTTTTAAATCAAATGAAAGTCAAACACATTCAAAAAAAGCTTTTTAATTTAAATGAAAGTCAAACACATTCAAACAAAGCTATATAAATCAAATGAAAGTGAAATGCATTCTACAAAGCTAATTGAATCAAATGAAAGTCAAATGAAAGTCAAATACATTCTACAAAGCTAATTGAATCAAATGAAAGTCAAACACAGTCAAACAAAGTTATTTGACTCAAATGAAATTCAAATACATTCTACAAAGCTAATTGAATCAAATGAAAGTCAAACACATTCAAACAAAGCTATTTGAAACAAATGAAAGTCAAACACATTCTACAAAGCTAATTGAATCAAATGAAAGTCAAACACATTCAAATAAAGCTAATTGAATCAATTGAAAGTCAAACATATTCAAACAAATCTATTTGAATTAAATGAAAGTCAAATACATTCTACAAAGCTAATTGAATCAAATGAAAGTCAAACACATTCAAACAAAGCTAATTGAATCAAATGAAAGTCAAACACATTCAAACAAAGCTTATTGAATCAAATGAAAGTCAAACACATTCAAACAAAGTTATTTAAAGTAAATCAAAGTGAAATGCATTATACAAAGCTAATTGAATCAAATGAAAGTCAAACACATTCAAACAAAGCTATTTGAAGAAAATGAAAGTCAAATACATTCGACAAAGCAAATTGAAACAAATGAAATTCAAACACATTCAAACAAAGCTATTTGAATCAAATGAGAGTCTAATAAATTCAAACAAAGCTAATTAAATCAAATAAAAGTAAAATACATTTTACAAAGCTAATTGAATCAAATGAAAGTCAAACACATTTAAACAAAGTTATTTGAAGAAAATGAAAGTCAAATACATTCTACAAAGCAAATTGAAACAAATGAAAGTCAAACACAGTCAAACAAAGTTATTTGACTCAAATGAAATTCAAATACATTCTACAAAGCTAATTGAATCAAATGAAAGTCAAACACATTCAAACAAAGCTATTTGAATCAAATGAAAGTCAGATACATTCTACAAAGCTAATTGAATCAAATTAAAGTCAAACACATTCAAACAAAGCTATTTAAATCAACTGAAAGTCAAATACATTCTACAAAGCTGATGGAATCAAATGAAAGTCAAACACATTCAAACAAAGCTATTTGAATCAAATGAAAGTCAAATACGTTCTTCAAAGCTTATTGAATAAAATAAAAGTGAAACACATTCAAACAAAGCTATTTGAATCAAATGAGAGTCAAATACATTAAGACAAAGCTAATTAAATCAAATAAAAGTCAAATACATTCTACATAGCTAAATGAATCAAATGAAAGTCAAATACATTCTACAAAGCTAATTGAATCAAATGAAAGTCAAACACATTCAAACAAAGCTAATTGAATCAAAAGAAAGTCAAATACATTCAACAAAGCTAATTGAATCAAATGAAAGTCAAACACATTCAAACAAAGCTAATTGAATATAATGAAAGTCAAGCACATTCAAACAAAGCTATTTGAATCAAATGAGAGTCAAATACATTCAAACAAAGCTAATTAAATCAAATAAAAGTCTAATACATTCTACAAAGCTAATTGAATTAAATTAAAGTCAAACACATTCAAACAAAGCTAATTGAATCAAATGAAAGTCAAACACATTTAAACAAAGCATTTTAAATCAAATGAAAGTCAAACACATTCAAAAAAAAGTTTTTTAATTTAAATGAAAGTCAAACACATTCAAACAAAGCTATATAAATCAAATGAAAGTGAAATACATTCTACAAAGCAAATTGAATTAAATGAAATTCAAACACATTCAAACAAAGCTATTTGAATCAAATGACAGTCAAATACATTCTACAAAGCTAATTGAATCAATTGAAAGTCAAACACATTCAAACATAGCTAATTGAATCAAATGAAAATCAAACACATTTAAACAAAGCCTTTTAAATCAAATGAAAGTCAAACACATTCAAAAAAATCTTTTTAATTTAAATGAAAGTCAAACACATTCAAACAAAGCTTTATAAATCAAATGAAAGTGAAATGCATTCTACAAAGCAAATTGAATTAAATGAAATTCAAACACATTCAAACAAAGCTATTTGAATCAAATGACAGTCAAATACATTCTACAAAGCTAATTGAATCAATTGAAAGTCAAACACATTCAAACAAAGCTATTTAAATCAAATGAAAGTCAAATACGTTCTACAAAGTTAATTGAATCGAATATAAGTGAAACACATTCAAACAAAGCTATTTGAATCAAATGAGAGTCAAATACTTTCAAACAAAGCTAATTAAATCAAATAAAAGTAAAATACATTTTACAAAGCTAATTGAATCAAATGAAAGTCAAACACATTTAAACAAAGTTATTTGAAGAAAATGAAAGTCAAATACATTCTACAAAGCAAATTGAAACAAATGAAAGTCAAACACAGTCAAACAAAGTTATTTGACTCAAATGAAATTCAAATACATTCTACAAAGCTAATTGAATCAAATGAAAGTCAAACACATTCAAACAAAGCTATTTGAATCAAATGAAAGTCAGATACATTCTACAAAGCTAATTGAATCAAATGAAAGTCAAACACATTCAAACAAAGCTATTTAAATCAACTGAAAGTCAAATACATTCTACAAAGCTGATGGAATCAAATGAAAGTCAAACACATTCAAACAAAGCTATTTGAATCAAATGAAAGTCAAATACGTTCTTCAAAGCTTATTGAATAAAATAAAAGTGAAACACATTCAAACAAAGCTATTTGAATCAAATGAGAGTCAAATACATTCAAACAAAGCTAATTAAATCAAATAAAAGTCAAATACATTCTACATAGCTAAATGAATCAAATGAAAGTCAAATACATTCTACAAAGCTAATTGAATCAAATGAAAGTCAAACACATTCAAACAAAGCTAATTGAATCAAAAGAAAGTCAAATACATTCAACAAAGCTAATTGAATCAAATGAAAGTCAAACACATTCAAACAAAGCTAATTGAATCAAATGAAAGTCAAGCACATTCAAACAAAGCTATTCGAATCAAATGAGAGTCAAACACATTCAAACATAGCTAATTGAATCAATTGAAAGTCAAACACATTCTACAAAGCTAATTGAATCAATTGAAAGTCAAACACATTCAAACATAGCTAATTGAATCAAATGAAAATCAAACACATTTAAACAAAGCCTTTTAAATCAAATGAAAGTCAAACACATTCAAAAAAAGCTTTTTAATTTAAATGAAAGTCAAACACATTCAAACAAAGCTTTATAAATCAAATGAAAGTGAAATGCATTCTACAAAGCAAATTGAATTAAATGAAATTCAAACACATTCAAACAAAGCTATTTGAATCAAATGACAGTCAAATACATTCTACAAAGCTAATTGAATCAATTGAAAGTCAAACACATTCAAACAAAGCTATTTAAATCAAATGAAAGTCAAATACGTTCTACAAAGCTAATTGAATCAAATAAAAGTGAAACACATTCAAACAAAGCTATTTGAATCAAATGAGAGTCAAATACATTCAAACAAAGCTAATTAAATCAAATAAGAGTCAAATACATTCTACATAGCTAATTTAATCAAATGAAAGTCAAATACATTCTACAAAGCTTATTGAATCAAATGAAAGTCAAACACATTCAAACAAAGCTAATTGAATCAAATGAAAGTCAAATACATTCTACAAAGCTAATTGAATCAAATGAAAGTCAAACACATTCAAACAAAGCTAATTGAATCAAATGAAAGTCAAGCACATTCAAACAAAGCTATTCGAATCAAATGAGAGTCAAATACATTCAAACAAAGCTAATTAAATCAAATAAAAGTCTAATACATTCTACAAAGCTAATTGAATTAAATTAAAGTCAAACACATTCAAACAAGGCTAATTTAATCAAATAAAAGTCAAACACATTCAAACAAAGATTTCGAATCAAATGAAAGTCAAATACATTCTACAAAGCTAATTGAATCAAATGAAAGTCAAACACATTCAAATCAAGCTATTTGAATCAAATGAAAGTCAAATACATTCTACAAAGCTAATTGAATCAAATGAAATTCAAACACATTCAAACAAAGCTATTTGAATCAAATGAGAGTCAAATAAATTCAAACATAGCTAATTAAATCAAATAAAAGTAAAATATATTTTACAAAGCTAATTGAATCAAATGAAAGTCAAACACATTCAAACAAAGCCTTTTAAATCAAATGAAAGTCAAACACATTCAAAAAAAGCTTTTTAATTTAAATGAAAGTCAAACACATTCAAACAAAGCTATATAAATCAAATGAAAGTGAAATGCATTCTACAAAGCTAATTGAATCAAATGAAAGTCAAATGAAAGTCAAATACATTCTACAAAGCTAATTGAATCAAATGAAAGTCAAACACATTCAAACAATGATTTCGAATCAAATGAAAGTCAAATACATTCTACAAAGCTAATTGAATCAAATGAAAGTCAAACACATTCGAATAAAGCTATTTGAATCAAATGAAAGTCAAATACATTCTACAAAGCTAATTGAATCAAATGAAAGTCAAACACATTCAAACAAAGCTAATTGAATCAATTGAAAGTCAAACACATTCAAACAAATCTATTTGAATTAAATGAAAGTCAAATACATTCTACAAAGCTAATTGTATCAAATGAAAGTCAAACACATTCAAACAAAGCTAATTGAATCAAATGAAAGTCAAACACATTCAAACAAAGTTATTTAAAGTAAATCAAAGTGAAATGCATTATACAAAGCTAATTGAATCAAATGAAAGTCAAACACAGTCAAACAAAGTTATTTGACTCAAATGAAAGTCAAATACATTCTACAAAGCTAATTGAATCAAATGAAAGTCAAACACATTCAAACAAAGCTATTTGAATAAAATGAAAGTCAAATACATTCTACAAAGCTAATTGAATCAATTGAAAGTCAAACACATTCAAACAAAGCTATTTGAATCAATTGAAAGTCAAATACATTCCACAAAGCTGATGGAATCAAATGAAAGTCAAACACATTCAAACAAAGCTATTTGAATCAAATGAAAGTCAAATACGTTCTACAAAGCTAATTGAATCAAATAAAAGTGAAACACATTCAAACAAAGCTATTTGAATCAAATGAGAGTCAAATACATTCAAACAAAGCTAATTAAATCAAACAAAAGTCAAATACATTCTACAAAGCTAAATGAATCAAATGAAAGTCAAATACATTCTACAAAGCTAATTGAATCAAATGAAAGTCATACACATTCAAACAAAGCTAATTGAATTAAAAGAAAGTCAAATACATACAACAAAGCTAATTGAATCAAATGAAAGTCAAACACATTCAAACAAAGCTAATTGAATCAAATGAAAGTCAAGCACATTCAAACAAAGCTATTTGAATCAAATGAGAGTCAAATACATTCAAACAAAGCTAATTAAATCAAATAAAAGTCTAATACATTCTACAAAGCTAATTGAATTAAATTAAAGTCAAACACATTCAAACAAAGCTAATTGAATCAAATGAAAGTCAAGCACATTCAAACAAAGCTATTCGAATCAAATGAGAGTCAAATACATTCAAACAAAGCTAAATAAATCAAATAAAAGTCTAATACATTCTACAAAGCTAATTGAATTAAATTAAAGTCAAACACATTCAAACAAAGCTAATTTAATCAAATAAAAGTCAAACACATTCAAACAAAGATTTCGAATCAAATGAAAGTCAAATACATTCTACAAAGCTAATTGAATCAAATGAAAGTCAAACACATTCAAATAAAGTTATTTGAATCAAATGAAAGTCAAATACATTCTACAAAGCTAATTGAATCAAATGAAATTCAAATACATTCAAACAAAGCTATTTGAATCAAATGAGAGTCAAATAAGTTCAAACAAAGCTAATTAAATCAAATAAAAGTAAAATACATTTTACAAAGCTAATTGAATCAAATGAAAGTCAAACCCATTTAAACAAAGCCTTTTAAATCAAATGAAAGTGAAACACATTCAAAAAAAACTTTTTAATTTAAATGAAAGTCAAACACATTCAAATAAAGCTATATAAATTAAATGAAAGTGAAATGCATTCTACAAAGCAAATTGAATTAAATAAAATTCAAACACATTCAAACAAAGCTATTTGAATCAAATGACAATCAAATACATTCTACAAAGCTAATTGAATCAATTGAAAGTCAAACACATTCAAACAAAGCTATTTGAATTAAATGAAAGTCAAATACATTCTACAAAGCTAATTGAATCAAATGAAAGTCAAACACATTCAAACAAAGCTAATTGAATCAAATGAAAGTCAAACACATTCAAACAAATCTATTTGAATTATATGAAAGTCAAATACATTCTACAAAGCTAATTGAATCAAATAAAAGTCAAACACATTCAAACAAAGCTAATTGAATCAAATGAAAGTCAAACACATTCAAACAAATCTATTTAAATAAAATGAATGTCAAATACATTCTACAAAGCTAATTGAATCAAATGAAAGTCAAACACATTCAAACAAAGCTATTTGAAGAAAATGAAAGTCAAATACATTCTACAAAGCAAATTGAAACAAATGAAAGTCAAACACAGTCAAACAAAGTTATTTGAGTCAAATGAAAGTTAAATACATTCTACAAAGCTAATTGAATCAAATGAAAGTCAAACACATTCAAACAAAGCTATTTGAATCAAATGAAAGTTAAATACGTTCTACAAAGCTAATTGTATTAAATGAAAGTCAAACGCAATCAAATAAAGCTATTTGAGTCAAATGAAAGTCAAACACATTCAAACAAAGTTGTTTAAATTAAAATGAAAATCAAATACATTCTACAAAGCTAATTGAATCAAATGAAATTCGAACACATTCAAACAAAGCTATTTGAATCAAATGAGAGTCAAATACGTTCTACAAAGCTAATTGAATCAAATGAAAGTCAAACACATTCAAACAAAGCTAATTGAATCAAATGAAAGTCAAATAAATTCAACAAAGCTAATTGAATCAAATGAAAGTCAAGCACATTCAAACAAAGCTATTCCAATCAAATGAGAGTCAAATACATTCAAACAAAGCTAATTAAATCAAATAAAAGTCTAATACATTCTACAAAGCTAATAGAATTATATTAAAGTCAAACACATTCAAACAAAGCTAATTTAATCAAATAAAAGTCTAACACATTCAAACAAAGATTTCGAATCAAATGAAAGTCAAATACATTCTACAAAGCTATTTGAATCAAATGAAAGTCAAACACATTCAAATAAAGCTATTTGAATCAAATGAAAGTCAAATACATTCTACAAAGCTAATTGAATCAAATGAAAGTTAAACACATTCAAACAAAGCTAAATGAATCAAATGAAAGTCAAACATATTCAAACAAAGCTAATTGAATCATATGAATGTCAAACACATTCAAACAAAGCTAATTGAATCAAATGAAAGTCAAACACATTCAATCAAAGCTATTTGAATCAAATGAAAGTCAAACACATTTAAACAAAAGCATTTTAAATCAAATGAAAGTCAAACACATTCAAAAAAAGCTTTTTAATTTTAATGAAAGTTAAACACATTCAAACAAAGCTATATAAATCAAATGAAAGTGAAATACATTCTACAAAGCAAATTGAATTAAATGAAATTCAAACACATTCAAACAAAGCTATTTGAATCAAATGACAGTCAAATACATTCTACAAAGCTAATTGAATCAATTGAAAGTCAAACACATTCAAACAAAGCTAATTGAATCAAATGAAAGTCAAACACATTTAAACAAAGCCTTTTAAATCAAATGAAAGTCAAACACATTCAAAAAAAGCTTTTTAATTTAAATGAAAGTCAAACACATTCAAACAAAGCTTTATAAATCAAATGAAAGTGAAATGCATTCTACAAAGTAAATTGAATTAAATGAAATTCAAACACATTCAAACAAAGCTATTTGAATCAAATGACAGTCAAATACATTCTACAAAGCTAATTGAATCAATTGAAAGTCAAACACATTCAAACGAAGCTATTTAAATCAAATGAAAGTCAAATACGTTCTACAAAGCTAATTGAATCAAATAAAAGTGAAACACATTCAAACAAAGCTATTTGAATCAAATGAGAGTCAAATACATTCAAACAAAGCTAATTAAATCAAATAAGAGTCAAATACATTCTACATAGCTAATTTAATCAAATGAAAGTCAAATACATTCTACAAAGCTTATTGAATCAAATGAAAGTCAAACACATTCAAACAAAGCTAATTGAATCAAATGAAAGTCAAATACATTCTACAAAGCTAATTGAATCAAATGAAAGTCAAACACATTCAAACAAAGCTAATTGAATCAAATGAAAGTCAAGCACATTCAAACAAAGCTATTCGAATCAAATGAGAGTCAAATACATTCAAACAAAGCTAATTAAATCAAATAAAAGTCTAATACATTCTACAAAGCTAATTGAATTAAATTAAAGTCAAACACATTCAAACAAAGCTAATTTAATCAAATAAAAGTCAAACACATTCAAACAAAGATTTCGAATCAAATGAAAGTCAAATACATTCTACAAAGCTAATTGAATCAAATGAAAGTCAAACACATTCAAATCAAGCTATTTGAATCAAATGAAAGTCAAATACATTCTACAAAGCTAATTGAATCAAATGAAATTCAAACACATTCAAACAAAGCTATTTGAATCAAATGAGAATCAAATAAATTCAAACAAAGCTAATTAAATCAAATAAAAGTAAAATATATTTTACAAAGCTAATTGAATCAAATGAAAGTCAAACAAATTCAAACAAAGCCTTTTAAATCAAATGAAAGTCAAACACATTCAAAAAAAGCTTTTTAATTTAAATGAAAGTCAAATACATTCAAACAAAGCTATATAAATCAAATGAAAGTGAAATGCATTCTACAAAGCTAATTGAATCAAATGAATGTCAAATGAAAGTCAAATACATTCTACAAAGCTAATTGAATCAAATGAAAGTCAAACACATTCAAACAAAGATTTCGAATCAAATGAAAGTCAAATACATTCTACAAAGCTAATTGAATCAAATGAAAGTCAAACACATTCGAATAAAGCTATTTGAATCAAATGAAAGTCAAATACATTCTACAAAGCTAATTGAATCAAATGAAAATCAAACACATTCAAACAAAGCTAATTGAATCAATTGAAAGTCAAACACATTCAAACAAATCTATTTGAATTAAATGAAAGTCAAATACATTCTACAAAGCTAATTGTATCAAATGAAAGTCAAACACATTCAAACAAAGCTAATTGAATCAAATGAAAGTCAAACACATTCAAACAAAGTTATTTAAAGTAAATCAAAGTGAAATGCATTATACAAAGCTAATTGAATCAAATGAAAGTCAAACACAGTCACACAAAGTTATTTGACTCAAATGAAAGTCAAATACATTCTACAAAGCTAATTGAATCAAATGAAAGTCAAACACATTCAAACAAAGCTATTAGAATCAAATGAAAGTCAAATACATTCTACAAAGCTAATTGAATCAATTGAAAGTCAAACACATTCAAAGAAAGCTATTTGAATCAATTGAAAGTCAAATACATTCCACAAAGCTGATGGAATCAAATGAAAGTCAAACACATTCAAACAAAGCTATTTGAATCAAATGAAAGTCAAATACGTTCTACAAAGCTAATTGAATCAAATAAAAGTGAAACACATTCAAACAAAGCTATTTGAATCAAATGAGAGTCAAATACATTGAAACAAAGCTAATTAAATCAAACAAAAGTCAAATACATTCTACAAAGCTAAATGAATCAAATGAAAGTCAAATACATTCTACAAAGCTAATTGAATCAAATGAAAGTCATACACATTCAAACAAAGCTAATTGAATCAAAAGAAAGTCAAATACATACAACAAAGCTAATTGAATCAAATGAAAGTCAAACACATTCAAACAAAGCTAATTGAATCAAATGAAAGTCAAGCACATTCAAACAAAGCTATTTGAATCAAATGAGAGTCAAATACATTCAAACAAAGCTAATTAAATCAAATAAAAGTCTAATACATTCTACAAAGCTAATTGAATTAAATTAAAGTCAAACACATTCAAACAAAGCTAATTGAATCAAATGAAAGTCAAGCACATTCAAACAAAGCTATTCGAATCAAATGAGAGTCAAATACATTCAAACAAAGCTAAATAAATCAAATAAAAGTCTAATACATTCTACAAAGCTAATTGAATTAAATAAAGTCAAACACATTCAAACAAAGCTAATTGAATCAAATGAAAGTCAAGCACATTCAAACAAAGCTATTCGCATCAAATGAGAGTCAAATACATTCAAACAAAGCTAAATAAATCAAATAAAAGTCTAATACATTCTACAAAGCTAATTGAATTAAATTAAAGTCAAACACATTCAAACAAAGCTAATTTAATCAAATAAAAGTCAAACACATTCAAACAAAGATTTCGAATCAAATGAAAGTCAAATACATTCTACAAAGCTAATTGAATCAAATGAAAGTCAAACACATTCAAATAAAGTTATTTGAATCAAATGAAAGTCAAATACATTCTACAAAGCTAATTGAATCAAATGAAATTCAAATACATTCAAACAAAGCTATTTGAATCAAATGAGAGTCAAATAAGTTCAAACAAAGCTAATTAAATCAAATAAAAGTAAAATACATTTTACAAAGCTAATTGAATCAAATGAAAGTCAAACCCATTTAAACAAAGCCTTTTAAATCAAATGAAAGTGAAACACATTCAAAAAAAAACTTTTTAATTTAAATGAAAGTCAAACACATTCAAATAAAGCTATATAAATTAAATGAAAGTGAAATGCATTCTACAAAGCAAATTGAATTAAATAAAATTGAAACACATTCAAACAAAGCTATTTGAATCAAATGACAATCAAATACATTCTACAAAGCTAATTGAATCAATTGAAAGTCAAACACATTCAAACAAAGCTATTTGAATTAAATGAAAGTCAAATACATTCTACAAAGCTAATTGAATCAAATGAAAGTCAAACACATTCAAACAAAGCTAATTGAATCAAATGAAAGTCAAACACATTCAAACAAATCTATTTGAATTAGATGAAAGTCAAATACATTCTACAAAGCTAATTGAATCAAATAAAAGTCAAACACATTCAAACAAAGCTAATTGAATCGAATGAAAGTCAAACACATTCAAACAAATCTATTTAAATAAAATGAATGTCAAATACATTCTACAAAGCTAATTGAATCAAATGAAAGTCAAACACATTCAAACACAGCTATTTGAAGAAAATGAAAGTCAAATACATTCTACAAAGCAAATTGAAACAAATGAAAGTCAAACACAGTCAAACAAAGTTATTTGAGTCAAATGAAAGTTAAATACCTTCTACAAAGCTAATTGTATCAAATGAAAGTCAAACACATTCAAACAAAGCTATTTGAATCAAATGAAAGTTAAATACGTTCTACAAAGCTAATTGTATCAAATGAAAGTCAAACGCAATCAAATAAAGCTATTTGAGTCAAATGAAAGTCAAACACATTCAAACAAAGTTGTTTAAATTAAAATGAAAATCAAATACATTCTACAAAGCTAATTGAATCAAATGAAATTCGAACACATTCAAACAAAGCTATTTGAATCAAATGAGAGTCAAATACGTTCTACAAAGCTAATTGAATCAAATGAAAGTCAAACACATTCAAACAAAGCTAATTGAATCAAATGAAAGTCAAATAAATTCAACAAATCTAATTGAATCAAATGAAAGTCAAGCACATTCAAACAAAGCTATTCCAATCAAATGAGAGTCAAATACACTCAAACAAAGCTAATTAAATCAAATAAAAGTCTAATACATTCTACAAAGCTAATTGAATAAAATTAAAGTCAAACACATTCAAACAAAGCTAATTTAATCAAATAAAAGTCAAACACATTCAAACAAAGATTTCGAATCAAATGAAAGTCAAATACATTCTACAAAGCTAATTGAATCAAATGAAAGTCAAACACATTCAAATAAAGCTATTTGAATCAAATGAAAGTCAAATACATTATACAAAGCTAATTGAATCAAATGAAATTCAAACACATTCAAACAAAGCTATTTGAATCAAATGAGAGTCAAATAAATTAAAACAAAGCTAATTAAATCAAATAAAAGTAAAATACATTCTACAAAGCTAATTGAATAAAATGAAATTCAAACACATTCAAACAAAGCTATTGAATCAAATGAAAGTCAAACATATTCAAACAAAGCTAATTGAATCATATGAATGTCAAACACATTCAAACAAAGCTAATTGAATCAAATGAAAGTCAAACACATTCAATCAAAGCTATTTGAATCAAATGAAAGTCAAACACATTTAAACAAAAGCATTTTAAATCAAATGAAAGTCAAACACATTCAAAAAAAAGCTTTTTAATTTAAATGAAAGTCAAACACATTCAAACAAAGCTATATAAATCAAATGAAAGTGAAATACATTCTACAAAGCAAATTGAATTAAATGAAATTCAAACACATTCAAACAAAGCTATTTGAATCAAATGACAGTCAAATACATTCTACAAAGCTAATTGAATCAATTGAAAGTCAAACACATTCAAACAAAGCTAATTGAATCAAATGAAAGTCAATCACATTTAAACAAAGCCTTTTTAAATCAAATGAAAGTCAAACACATTCAAAAAAAAGCTTTTTAATTTAAATGAAAGTCAAACACATTCAAACAAAGCTTTATAAATCAAATGAAAGTGAAATGCATTCTACAAAGCAAATTGAATTAAATGAAATTCAAACACATTCAAACAAAGCTATTTGAATCAAATGACAGTCAAATACATTCTACAAAGCTAATTGAATCAATTGAAAGTCAAACACATTCAAACAAAGCTATTTAAATCAAATGAAAGTCAAATACGTTCTACAAAGCTAATTGAATCAAATAAAAGTGAAACACATTCAAACAAAGCTATTTGAATCAAATGAGAGTCAAATACATTCAAACAAAGCTAATTAAATCAAATAAGAGTCAAATACATTCTACATAGCTAATTTAATCAAATGAAAGTCAAATACATTCTACAAAGCTTATTGAATCAAATGAAAGTCAAAC
Source organism: Chenopodium quinoa (assembly GCF_001683475.1). Classification (NCBI taxonomy): domain Eukaryota; kingdom Viridiplantae; phylum Streptophyta; class Magnoliopsida; order Caryophyllales; family Amaranthaceae; genus Chenopodium; species Chenopodium quinoa. The sequence goes on from NW_018745103.1 coordinate 48,762, forward strand.
ACATTCAAACAAAGCTAATTGAATCAAATGAAAGTCAAATACATTCTACAAAGCTAATTGAATCAAATGAAAGTCAAACACATTCAAACAAAGCTAATTGAATCAAATGAAAGTCAAGCACATTCAAACAAAGCTATTCGAATCAAATGAGAGTCAAATACATTTAAACAAGGCTAATTAAATCAAATAAAAGTCTAATACATTCTACAAAGCTAATTGAATTAAATTAAAGTCAAACACATTCAAACAAAGCTAATTTAATCAAATAAAAGTCAAACACATTCAAACAAAGCTATTTGAATCAAATGAAAGTCAAATACATTCTACAAAGCTAATTGTATCAAATGAAAGTCAAACGCAATCAAATAAAGCTATTAGAGTCAAATGAAAGTCAAACACATTCAAACAAAGCTAATTGAATCAAATGAAATTCAAACACATTCAAACAAAGCTATTTGAATCAAATGAGAGTCAAATAAATTCAAACAAAGCTAATTAAATCAAATAAAAGTAAAATACATTCTAAAAAGCTAATTGAATCAAATGAAAGTCAAACACATTCAAACAAAGCCTTTTTACATCAAATGAAAGTCAAACACATTCAAAAAGAGCTTTTTAATTTAAATGAAAGTCAAACATAGTCAAACAAAGTTATTTGACTCAAATGAAAGTCAAATACAATTTACAAAGCTAATTGAATCAAATGAAAGTCAAACACATTCAAACAAAACTATTTGAATCAAATGAAAGTCAAATACGTTCTACAAAGCTAATTGAATCAAATGAAAGTCAAACACATGCAAACAAAGCTATTTGAATCAATTGAAAGTCAAATACATTCTACAAAGCTGATGGAATCAAATGAAAGTCAAACACATTCAAACAAAGCTATTTGAATCAAATGAAAGTCAAATACGTTCTACAAAGCTAATTGAATCAAATAAAAGTGAAACACATTCAAACAAAGCTATTTAAATCAAATGAGAGTCAAATACATTCAAACAAAGCTAATTAAATCAAATAAAAGTCAAATACATTCAACAAAGCTAATTAAATCAAATGAAAGTCAAACACATTCAAACAAAGCTAATTGAATCAATTGAAAGTCAAGCACATTCAAACAAAGCTATTCGAATCAAATGAGAGTCAAATACATTCAAACAAAGCTAATTAAATAAAAAAAAAGTCTAATACATTCTACAAAGCTAATTGAATTAAATTAAAGTCAAACACATTCAAACAAAGCTAATTGAATCAAATGAAAGTCAAACACATTCAAACAAAGATTTCGAATCAAATGAAAGTCAAATACATTCTACAAAGCTAATTGAATCAAATGAAAGTCAAACACATTCAAATAAAGCTATTTGAATCAAATGAAAGTCAAATACATTCTACAAAGCTAATTGAATCAAATGAAAGTCAAACACATTCAAACAAAGCTTTTTAATTTAAATGAAAGTCAAACACAGTCAAACAAAGTTATTTGACTCAAATGAAAGTCAAATACATTCTACAAAGCTAATTGAATCAATTGAAAGTCAAACACATTCAAACAAAGCTATTTGAAGAAAATGAAAGTCAAATACATTCTACAAAGCAAATTGAAACAAATGAAAGTCAAACACAGTCAAACAAAGTTATTTGAGTCAAATGAAAGTCAAATACATTCTACAAAGCTAATTGAATCAAATGAAAGTCAAACACATTCAAACAAAGCTATTTGAATCAAATGAAAGTTAAATACGTTCTACAAAGCTAATGGTATCAAATGAAAGTCAAACGCAATCAAATAAAGCTATTAGAGTCAAATGAAAGTCAAACACATTCAAACAAAGTTGTTTAAATTAAAATGAAAGTCAAACACATTCAAACAAAGCTATATAAATCAAATGAAAGTGAAATGCATTCTACAAAGCAAATTGAATTAAATGAAATTCAAACACATTCAAACAAAGCTATTTGAATCGAATGACAGTCAAATACATTCTACAAAGCTAATTGAATCAAATGAAAGTCAAACACATTCAAACAAAGCTAATTGATTCAAATGAAAGTCAAATACATTCAACAAAGCTAATTGAATCAAATGAAAGTCAAGCACATTCAAACAAAGCTATTCCAATCAAATGAGAGTCAAATACATTCAAACAAAGCTAATTAAATCAAATAAAAGTCTAATACATTCTACAAAGCTAATTAAATTAAATTAAAGTCAAACACATTCAAACAAAGCTAATTGAATCAAATAAAAGTCAAACACATTCAAACAAAGATTTCGAATCAAATGAAAGTCAAATACATTCTACAAAGCTAATTGAATCAAATGAAAGTCAAACACATTCAAATAAAGCTATTTGAATCAAATGAAAGTCAAATACATTCTAAAAAGCTGATGGAATCAAATGAAAGTCAAACACATTCAAACAAAGCTATTTGAATCAAATGAAAGTCAAATACGTTCTACAAAGCTAATTGAATCAAATAAAAGTGAAACACATTCAAACAAAGCTATTTAAATCAAATGAGAGTCAAATACATTCAAACAAAGCTAATTAAATCAAATAAAAGTCAAATACATTCAACAAAGCTAATTAAATCAAATGAAAGTCAAACACATTCAAACAAAGCTAATTGAATCAATTGAAAGTCAAGCACATTCAAACAAAGCTATTCGAATCAAATGAGAGTCAAATACATTCAAACAAAGCTAATTAAATAAAAAAAAAGTCTAATACATTCTACAAAGCTAATTGAATTAATTTAAAGTCAAACACATTCAAACAAAGCTAATTGAATCAAATGAAAGTCAAACACATTCAAACAAAGATTTCGAATCAAATGAAAGTCAAATACATTCTACAAAGCTAATTGAATCAAATGAAAGTCAAACACATTCAAATAAAGCTATTTGAATCAAATGAAAGTCAAATACATTCTACAAAGCTAATTGAATCAAATGAAAGTCAAACACATTCAAACAAAGCTTTTTAATTTAAATGAAAGTCAAACACAGTCAAACAAAGTTATTTGACTCAAATGAAAGTCAAATACATTCTACAAAGCTAATTGAATCAATTGAAAGTCAAACACATTCAAACAAAGCTATTTGAAGAAAATGAAAGTCAAATACATTCTACAAAGCAAATTGAAACAAATGAAAGTCAAACACAGTCAAACAAAGTTATTTGAGTCAAATGAAAGTCAAATACATTCTACAAAGCTAATTGAATCAAATGAAAGTCAAACACATTCAAACAAAGCTATTTGAATCAAATGAAAGTTAAATACGTTCTACAAAGCTAATGGTATCAAATGAAAGTCAAACGCAATCAAATAAAGCTATTAGAGTCAAATGAAAGTCAAACACATTCAAACAAAGTTGTTTAAATTAAAATGAAAGTCAAACACATTCAAACAAAGCTATATAAATCAAATGAAAGTGAAATGCATTCTACAAAGCAAATTGAATTAAATGAAATTCAAACACATTCAAACAAAGCTATTTGAATCGAATGACAGTCAAATACATTCTACAAAGCTAATTGAATCAAATGAAAGTCAAACACATTCAAACAAAGCTAATTGATTCAAATGAAAGTCAAATACATTCAACAAAGCTAATTGAATCAAATGAAAGTCAAGCACATTCAAACAAAGCTATTCCAATCAAATGAGAGTCAAATACATTCAAACAAAGCTAATTAAATCAAATAAAAGTCTAATACATTCTACAAAGCTAATTAAATTAAATTAAAGTCAAACACATTCAAACAAAGCTAATTGAATCAAATAAAAGTCAAACACATTCAAACAAAGATTTCGAATCAAATGAAAGTCAAATACATTCTACAAAGCTAATTGAATCAAATGAAAGTCAAACACATTCAAATAAAGCTATTTGAATCAAATGAAAGTCAAATACATTCTACAAAGCTAATTGAATCAAATGAAAGTCAAACACATTCAAACAAAGCTATTTGAATCAAATGAAAGTCAAATACGTTCTACAAAGCTAATTGAATCAAATAAAAGTGAAACACATTCAAACAAAGCTATTTAAATCAAATGAGAGTCAAATACATTCAAACAAAGCTAATTAAATCAAATAAAAGTCAAATACATTCAACAAAACTAATTAAATCAAATGAAAGTCAAACACATTCAAACAAAGCTAATTGAATCAATTGAAAGTCAAGCACATTCAAACAAAGCTATTCGAATCAAATGAGAGTCAAATACATTCAAACAAAGCTAATTAAATAAAAAAAAAGTCTAATACATTCTACAAAGCTAATTGAATTAAATTAAAGTCAAACACATTCAAACAAAGCTAATTGAATCAAATGAAAGTCAAACACATTCAAACAAAGATTTCGAATCAAATGAAAGTCAAATACATTCTACAAAGCTAATTGAATCAAATGAAAGTCAAACACATTCAAATAAAGCTATTTGAATCAAATGAAAGTCAAATACATTCTACAAAGCTAATTGAATCAAATGAAAGTCAAACACATTCAAACAAAGCTTTTTAATTTAAATGAAAGTCAAACACAGTCAAACAAAGTTATTTGACTCAAATGAAAGTCAAATACATTCTACAAAGCTAATTGAATCAATTGAAAGTCAAACACATTCAAACAAAGCTATTTGAAGAAAATGAAAGTCAAATACATTCTACAAAGCAAATTGAAACAAATGAAAGTCAAACACAGTCAAACAAAGTTATTTGAGTCAAATGAAAGTCAAATACATTCTACAAAGCTAATTGAATCAAATGAAAGTCAAACACATTCAAACAAAGCTATTTGAATCAAATGAAAGTTAAATACGTTCTACAAAGCTAATTGTATCAAATGAAAGTCAAACGCAATCAAATAAAGCTATTAGAGTCAAATGAAAGTCAAACACATTCAAACAAAGTTGTTTAAATTAAAATGAAAGTCAAACACATTCAAACAAAGCTATATAAATCAAATGAAAGTGAAATGCATTCTACAAAGCAAATTGAATTAAATGAAATTCAAACACATTCAAACAAAGCTATTTGAATCGAATGACAGTCAAATACATTCTACAAAGCTAATTGAATCAAATGAAAGTCAAACACATTCAAACAAAGCTAATTGATTCAAATGAAAGTCAAATACATTCAACAAAGCTAATTGAATCAAATGAAAGTCAAGCACATTCAAACAAAGCTATTCCAATCAAATGAGAGTCAAATACATTCAAACAAAGCTAATTAAATCAAATAAAAGTCTAATACATTCTACAAAGCTAATTAAATTAAATTAAAGTCAAACACATTCAAACAAAGCTAATTGAATCAAATAAAAGTCAAACACATTCAAACAAAGATTTCGAATCAAATGAAAGTCAAATACATTCTACAAAGCTAATTGAATCAAATGAAAGTCAAACACATTCAAATAAAGCTATTTGAATCAAATGAAAGTCAAATACATTCTACAAAGCTAATTGAATCAAATGAAAGTCAAACACATTCAAACAAAGCTATTTGAATCAAATGAGAGTCAAATAAATTCAAACAAAGCTAATTAAATCAAATAAAAGTAAAATACATTCTAAAAAGCTAATTGAATCAAATGAAAGTCAAACACATTCAAACAAAGCCTTTTTACATCAAATGAAAGTCAAACACATTCAAAAAAAGCTTTTTAATTTAAATGAAAGTCAAACACAGTCAAACAAAGTTATTTGACTCAAATGAAAGTCAAATACAATTTACAAAGCTAATTGAATCAAATGAAAGTCAAACACATTCAAACAAAGCTATTTGAATCAAATGAAAGTCAAATTCATTCTACAAAGCTAATTGAATCAAATGAAAGTCAAACACATGCAAACAAAGCTATTTGAATCAATTGAAAGTCAAATACATTCTACAAAGCTGATAGAATCAAATGAAAGTCAAACACATTAAAACAAAGCTATTTGAATCAAATGAAAGTCAAATACGTTCTACAAAGCTAATTGAATCAAATAAAAGTGAAACACATTCAAACAAAGCTTTTTACATTCAAACAAAGCTAATTAAATCAAATAAAAGTCAAATACATTCTACAAAGCTAATTGAATCAAATGAAAGTCAAATACATTCTATAAAGCTAATTGAATCAAATGAAAGTCAAACACATTCAAACAAAGCTAATTGAATCAAATGAAAGTCAAATACATTCAACAAAGTTAATTAAATCAAATGAAAGTCAAACACATTCAAACAAAGCTAATTGAATCAATTGAAAGTCAAGCACATTCAAACAAAGCTATTCGAATCAAATGAGAGTCAAATACATTCAAACAAAGCTAATTAAATAAAAAAAAAAGTCTAATACATTCTACAAAGCTAATTGAATTAAATTAAAGTCAAACACATTCAAACAAAGCTAATTGAATCAAATGAAAGTCAAACACATTCAAACAAAGATTTCGAATCAAATTAAAGTCAAATACATTCTACAAAGCTAATTGAATCAAATGAAAGTCAAACACATTCAAATAAAGCTATTTGAATCAAATGAAAGTCAAATACATTCTACAAAGCTAATTGAATCAAATGAAAGTCAAACACATTCAAACAAAGCTATTTGAATCAAATGAGAGTCAAATAAATTCAAAAAAAGCTAATTATATTCAAATAAAAGTAAAATACATTCTACAAAGCTAATTGAATAAAATGAAATTCAAACACATTCAAACAAAGCTATTTGAATCAAATGAGAGTCAAATAAATTCAAACAAAGCTAATTAAATTCAAATAAAAGTAAAATACATTCTACAAAGCTAATTGAATCAAATGAAAGTCAAACACATTCAAACAAAGCCTTTTATATCAAATGAAAGTCAAACACATTCAAAAAAAGCTTTTTAATTTAAATGAAAGTCAAACACATTCAAACAAAGCTATATAAATCAAATGAAAGTGAAATGCATTCTACAAAGCAAATTGAATCAAATGACAGTCAAATACATTATACAAAGCTAATTGAATCAATTGAAAGTCAAACACATTCAAACAAAGCTATTTGAAGAAAATGAAAGTCAAATACATTCTACAAAGCAAATTGAAACAAATGAAAGTCAAACACAGTCAAACAAAGTTATTTGAGTCAAATGAAAGTCAAATAAATTCTACAAAGCTAATTGAATCAAATGAAAGTCAAACACATTCAAACAAAGCTATTTGAATCGAATGAAAGTCAAATACATTCTACAAAGCTAATTGAATCAAATGAAAGTCAAACACATTCAAACAAAGCTATTTGAATCAAATGAAAGTCAAATACGTTCTACAAAGCTAATTAAATCAAATGAAAGTCAAACACATTCAAACAAAGCTAATTGAATCAATTGAAAGTCAAGCACATTCAAACAAAGCTATTCGAATCAAATGAGAGTCAAATACATTCAAACAAAGCTAATCAAATAAAAAAAAAGTCTAATACATTCTACAAAGCTAATTGAATTAAATTAAAGTCAAACACATTCAAACAAAGCTAATTGAATCAAATGAAAGTCGAACACATTCAAACAAAGATTTCGAATCAAATGAAAGACAAATACATTCTACAAAGCTAATTGAATCAAATGAAAGTCAAACACATTCAAATAAAGCTATTTGAATCAAATGAAAGTCAAATACATTCTACAATGCTAATTGAATCAAATGAAAGTCAAACACATTCAAACAAAGCTATTTGAATCAAATGAGAGTCAAATAAATTCAAAAAAGCTAATTAAATCAAATAAAAGTAAAATACATTCTAAAAAGCTAATTGAATCAAATGAAAGTCAAACACATTCAAACAAAGCCTTTTAAATCAAATGAAAGTCAAACATATTCAAAAAAGCTTTTTAATTTAAATGAAAGTCAAACACAGTCAAACAAAGTTATTTGACTCAAATGAAAGTCAAATACAATTTACAAAGCTAATTGAATCAAATGAAAGTCAAACACATTCAAACAAAGCTATTTGAATCAAATGAAAGTCAAATTCATTCTACAAAGCTAATTGAATCAAATGAAAGTCAAACACATGCAAACAAAGCTATTTGAATCAATTGAAAGTCAAATACATTCTACAAAGCTGATAGAATCAAATGAAAGTCAAACACATTAAAACAAAGCTATTTGAATCAAATGAAAGTCAAATACGTTCTACAAAGCTAATTGAATCAAATAAAAGTGAAACACATTCAAACAAAGCTTTTTTAAATCAAATGAGAGTCACATACATTCAAACAAAGCTAATTAAATCAAATAAAAGTCAAATACATTCTACAAAGCTAATTGAATCAAATGAAAGTCAAACACATGCAAACAAAGCTATTTGAATCAATTGAAAAGTCAAATACATTCTACAAAGCTAATTGAATCAAATGAAAGTCAAACACATTCAAACAAAAGCTAATTGAATCAAATGAAAGTCAAATACATTCAAACAAAGCTAATTAAATCAAATGAAAGTCAAACACATTCAAACAAAGCTAATTGAATCAATTGAAAGTCAAGCACATTCAAACAAAGCTATTCGAATCAAATGAGAGTCAAATACATTCAAACAAAGCTAATTAAATAAAAAAAAAGTCTAATACATTCTACAAAGCTAATTGAATTAAATTAAAGTCAAACACATTCAAACAAAGCTAATTGAATCAAAATGAAAGTCAAACACATTCAAACAAAGATTTCGAATCAAATGAAAGTCAAATACATTCTACAAAGCTAATTGAATCAAATGAAAGTCAAACACATTCAAATAAAGCTATTTGAATCAAATGAAAGTCAAATACATTCTACAAAGCTAATTGAATCAAATGAAAGTCAAACACATTCAAACAAAAGCTATTTGAATCAAATGAGAGTCAAATAAATTCAAAAAAAGCTAATTAAATTCAAATAAAAGTAAAATACATTCTACAAAGCTAATTGAATAAAATGAAATTCAAACACATTCAAACAAAGCTATTTGAATCAAATGAGAGACAAATAAATTCAAACAAAGCTAATTAAATTCAAATAAAAGTAAAATACATTCTACAAAGCTAATTGAATCAAATGAAAGTCAAACACATTCAAACAAAGCCTTTTATATCAAATGAAAGTCAAACACATTCAAAAAAAGCTTTTTAATTTAAATGAAAGTCAAACACATTCAAACAAAGCTATATAAATCAAATGAAAGTGAAATGCATTCTACAAAGCAAATTGAATCAAATGACAGTCAAATACATTATACAAAGCTAATTGAATCAATTGAAAGTCAAACACATTCAAACAAAGCTATTTGAAGAAAATGAAAGTCAAATACATTCTACAAAGCAAATTGAAACAAATGAAAGTCAAACACAGTCAAACAAAGTTATTTGAGTCAAATGAAAGTCAAATAAATTCTACAAAGCTAATTGAATCAAATGAAAGTCAAACACATTCAAACAAAGCTATTTGAATCAAATGAAAGTTAAATACGTTCTACAAAGCTAATTGTATCAAATGAAAGTCAAACGCAATCAAATAAAGCTATTAGAGTCAAATGAAAGTCAAACACATTCAAACAAAGTTGTTAAAATTAAATGAAAGTGAAATGTATTCTACAAAGCTAATTGAATCAAATGAAAGTTAAACGCATTCAAACAAAGCTATTTGAATAAATGAGAGTCAAATACATTTACAAAGCTAATTGAATCAAATGAAAGTCAAACACATTCAACAAAGCTAATTGAATCAAATGAAAGTCAAATACATTCAACAAAGCTAATTGAATCAAATGAAAGTCAAGCACATTCAAACAAAGCTATTCGAATCAAATGAGAGTCAAATACATTCAAATAGAGCTAATTAAATCAAATAAAAGTCTAATACATTCTACAAAGCTAATTGAATAAATTAAAGTCAAACACATTCAAACAAAGCTATTTGAATCAAATGAAAGTCAAACACATTCAAACAAAGATTTCGAATCAAATGAAAGTCAAATACATTCTACAAAGCTAATTGAATCAAATGAAAGTCAAACACATTCGAATAAAGCTATTTGAATCAAATGAAAGTCAATACATTCTACAAAGCTAATTGAATCAAATGAAAGTCAAACACATTCAAACAAAGCTATTTGAATCAAATGAGAGTCAAATAAATTCAAACAAAGCTAATTAAATCAAATAAAAGTAAAATACATTCTAAAAAGCTAATTGAATCAAATGAAAGTCAAACACATTCAAACAAAGCTTTTAAATCAAATGAAAGTCAAACATATTCAAAAAAGTTTTTAATTTAAATGAAAGTCAAACACAGTCAAACAAAGTTGTTTGACTCAAATGAAAGTCAAATACAATTTACAAAGCTAATTGAATCAAATGAAAGTCAAACACATTCAAAAAAGCTATTTGAATCAAATGAAAGTCAAATTCATTCTACAAAGCTAATTGAATCAAATGAAAGTCAAACACATGCAAACAAAGCTATTTGAATCAATTGAAAGTCAATACATTCTACAAAGCTGGTAGAATCAAATGAAAGTCTAACACATTAAAACAAAGCTATTTGAATCAAATGAAAGTCAAATACGTTCTACAAAGCTAATTGAATCAAATAAAAGTGAAACACATTCAACAAAACTATTTAAATCAAATGAGAGTCAAATACATTCAAACAAAGCTAATTAAATCAAATATAAGTCAAATACATTCTACAATGCTAATTGAATCAAATGAAAGTCAAATACATTCTACAAAGCTAATTGAATCAAATAAAGTCAAACACATTCAAACAAAGCTAATTGAATCAAATGAAAGTCAAATACATTCAACAAAGCTAATTAAATCAAATGAAAGTCAAACACATTCAAACAAAGCTAATTGAATCAAATGAAAGTCAAGCACATTCAACAAAGCTATTGAATCAAATGAAGTCAAATACATTCAAACAAAGCTAATTAAATGTCTAAACATTCTACAAAGCTAATTGAATTAAATTAAAGTCAAACACATTCAAACAAAGCTAATTGAATCAAATGAAAGTCAAACACATTCAAACAAAGATTTCGAATCAAATGAAAGTCAAATACATTCTACAAACTAATTGAATCAAATGAAAGTCAAACACATTCAAATAAAGCTATTTGAATCAAATGAAAGTCAAATACATTCTACAAAGCTAATTGAATCAAATGAAAGTCAAACACATTCAAACAAAGCTATTTGAATCAAATGAGAGTCAAATAAATTCAAAAAAGCTAATTAAATCAAATAAAAGTAAAATACATTCTACAAAGCTAATTGAATAAAATGAAATTCAAACACATTCAAACAAAGCTATTTGAATCAAATGAGAGTCAAATAAATTCAAACAAAGCTAATTAAATTCAAATAAAAGTAAAATACATTCTACAAAGCTAATTGAATCAAATGAAAGTCAAACACATTCAAACAAAGCCTTTTAATCAAATGAAAGTCAAACACATTCAAAAAAAGCTTTTTAATTTAAATGAAAGTCAAACACATTCAAACAAAGCTATATAAATCAAATGAAAGTGAAATGCATTCTACAAAGCAAATTGAATTAAATGAAATTAAAACAAATTCAAACAAAGCTATTTGAATCAAATGACAGTCAAATACATTATACAAAGCTAATTGAATCAATTGAAAGTCAAACACATTCAAACAAAGCTATTTGAAGAAAATGAAAGTCAAATACATTCTACAAAGCTAATTGAATAAAATGAAAGTCAAACACATTCAAACAAAGCTATTTGAATCAATTGAAAGTCAAATACATTCTACAAAGCTAGAATCAAATGAAAGTCAACATTAAAACAAAGCTATTGAATCAAATGAAAGTCAAATACACAAAGCTAATTGAATCAAATAAAAAAACACATTCAAACAAAGCTATTTAAATCAAATGAAGTCAAATACATTCAAACAAAGCTAATTAAATCAAATAAAAGTCAAATACATTCTACAAAGCTAATTGAATCAAATGAAAGTCAAATACATTCTACAAAGCTAATTGAATCAAATGAAAGTCAAACACATTCAAACAAGCTAATTGAATCAAATGAAAGTCAAATACATTCAACAAAGCTAATTAAATCAAATGAAAGTCAAACACATTCAAACAAAGCTAATTGAATCAATTGAAAGTCAAACATTCAAACAAAGCTATTGAATCAAATGAGAGTCAAATACATTCAAACAAAGCTAATTAAATAAAAAAAAGTCTAATACATTCTACAAAGCTAATTGAATTAAATTAAAGTCAAACACATTCAAACAAAGCTAATTGAATCAAATGAAAGTCAAAACATTCAAACAAAGATTTCGAATCAAATGAAAGTCAAATACATTCTACAAAGCTAATTGAATCAAATGAAAGTCAAACACATTCAAATAAAGCTATTTGAATCAAATGAAAGTCAAATACATTCTACAAAGCTAATTGAATCAAATGAAAGTCAAACACATTCAAACAAAGCTATTTGAATCAAATGAGAGTCAAATTTCAAAAAAGCTAATTCAAATAAAGTAAAATACATTCTACAAAGCTAATTGAATAAAATGAAATTCAAACACATTCAAACAAAGCTATTTGAAGAGAGTCAAATAAATTCAAACAAAGCTAATTCAAATAAAAGTAAAATACATTCTACAAAGCTAATTGAATCAAATGAAAGTCAAACACATTCAAACAAAGCTTTTAATCAAATGAAAGTCAAACACATTCAAAAAAAGCTTTTAATTTAAATGAAAGTCAAACACATTCAAACAAAGCTATATAAATCAAATGAAAGTGAAATGCATTCTACAAAGCAAATTGAATCAAATGAAGTCAAATACATTATACAAAGCTAATTGAATCAATTGAAAGTCAAACACATTCAAACAAAGCTATTTGAAGAAAATGAAAGTCAAATACATTCTACAAAGCAAATTGAAACAAATGAAAGTCAAAGTCAAACAAAGTCAAATGAAAGTCAAAAATTCTACAAAGCTAATTGAATCAAATGAAAGTCAAACACATTCAAACAAAGCTATTTGAATCAATGAAAGTCAAATACATTCTACAAAGCTAATTGAATCAAATGAAAGTCAAACACATTCAAACAAAGCTATTTGAATCAAATGAAAGTCAAATACGTTCTACAAAGCTAATTAAATCAAATGAAAGTCAAACACATTCAAACAAAGCTAATTGAATCAAATCAATTCAAACAAAGCTATTCGAATCAAATGAGAGTCAAATACATTCAAACAAAGCTAATAAATAAAAAAAAGTCTAAACATTCTACAAAGCTAATTGAATTAAATTAAAGTCAAACACATTCAAACAAAGCTAATTGAATCAAATGAAAGTCAACACATTCAAACAAAGATTTCGAATCAAATGAAAGTCAAATACATTCTACAAAGCTAATTGAATCAAATGAAAGTCAAACACATTCAAATAAAGCTATTTGAATCAAATGAAAGTCAAATACATTCTACAAAGCTAATTGAATCAAATGAAAGTCAAACACATTCAAACAAAGCTATTTGAATCAAATGAGAGTCAAATAAATTCAAAAAAAGCTAATTAAATCAAATAAAAGTAAAATACATTCTAAAAGCTAATTGAATCAAATGAAAGTCAAACACATTCAAACAAAGCCTTTTAAATCAAATGAAAGTCAAACATATTCAAAAAAAGCTTTTTAATTTAAATGAAAGTCAAACACAGTCAAACAAAGTTATTTGACTCAAATGAAAGTCAAATACAATTTACAAAGCTAATTGAATCAAATGAAAGTCAAACACATTCAAACAAAGCTATTTGAATCAAATGAAAGTCAAATTCATTCTACAAAGCTAATTGAATCAAATGAAAGTCAAACACATTCAAACAAAGCTATTTGAATCAAATGAAAGTCAAATACATTCTACAAAGCTGGAATCAAATGAAAGTCAAACACATTAAAACAAAGCTATTTGAATCAAATGAAAGTCAAATACGTTCTACAAAGCTAATTGAATCAAATAAAAGTGAAACACATTCAAACAAAGCTAATTCAAACATTCAAACAAAGCTAATTAAATCAAATAAAAGTCAAATACATTCTACAAAGCTAATTGAATCAAATGAAAGTCAAACACATTCAAACAAAGCTATTTGAATCAAAAAGTCAAAGCTAATTGAATCAAATGAAAGTCAACACATTCAAACAAAGCTAATTGAATCAAATGAAAGTCAAATACATTCAACAAAGCTAATTAAATCAAATGAAAGTCAAACACATTCAAACAAAGCTAATTGAATCAATTGAAAGTCAATTCAAACAAAGCTATTGAATCAAATGAAGTCAAATACATTCAAACAAAGCTAATTAAATAAAAAAAAGTCTAATACATTCTACAAAGCTAATTGAATTAAATTAAAGTCAAACACATTCAAACAAAGCTAATTGAATCAAATGAAAGTCAAACACATTCAAACAAAGATTTCGAATCAAATGAAAGTCAAATACATTCTACAAAGCTAATTGAATCAAATTCAAACACATTCAAATAAAGCTATTCAAATACATTCTACAAAGCTAATTGAATCAAATGAAAGTCAAACACATTCAAACAAAGCTATTTGAATCAAATGAGAGTCAAATACAAAAAAAGCTAATTAAATTCAAATAAAAGTAAAATACATTCTACAAAGCTAATTGAATAAAATGAAATTCAAACACATTCAAACAAAGCTATTTGAATCAAATGACAAATAAATTCAAACAAAGCTAATTAAATTCAAATAAAAGTAAAATACATTCTACAAAGCTAATTGAATCAAATGAAAGTCAAACACATTCAAAAAGCTTTTAATCAAATGAAAGTCAAACACATTCAAAAAAAGCTTTTTAATTTAAATGAAAGTCAAACACATTCAAACAAAGCTATATAATCAAATGAAAGTGAAATGCATTCTACAAAGCAAATTCAGTCAAATACATTCAAAGCTAATTGAATCAAATGAAAGTCAAACACATTCAAACAAAGCTATTTGAAGAAAATGAAAGTCAAATACATTCTACAAAGCAATTGAAACAAATGAAAGTCAAACACAGTCAAACAAAGTTATTTGAGTCAAATGAAAGTCAAATAAATTCTACAAAGCTAATTGAATCAAATGAAAGTCAAACACATTCAAACAAAGCTATTTGAATCAAATGAAAGTTAAATACGTTCTACAAAGCTAATTCAAATGAAAGTCAAATCAAATAAAGCCAAATGAAAGTCAAAGCTACAAAGCTAATTGAATCAAATGAAAGTTAAACATTCAAACAAAGCTATTTGAATCAAATGAGAGTCAAATACATTCTACAAAGCTAATTGAATCAAATGAAAGTCAAACACATTCAAACAAAGCTAATTGAATCAAATGAAAGTCAAATACATTCAACAAAGCTAATTGAATCAAATGAAAGTCAAACATTCAAACAAAGCTATTGAATCAAATGAGAGTCAATACATTCAAATCTAATTAAATCAAATAAAGTCTAATACATTCTACAAAGCTAATTGAATTAAATTAAAGTCAAACACATTCAAACAAAGCTATTTGAATCAAATGAAAGTCAAACACATTCAAACAAAGATTTCGAATCAAATGAAAGTCAAATACATTCTACAAAGCTAATTGAATCAAATGAAAGTCAAACACATTCAATAAAGCTATTTGAATCAAATGAAAGTCAATACATTCTACAAAGCTAATTGAATCAAATGAAAGTCAAACACATTCAAACAAAGCTATTTGAATCAAATGAGAGTCAAATAATTCAAACAAAGCTAATTAAATCAAATAAAAGTAAAATACATTCTAAAAAGCTAATTGAATCAAATGAAAGTCAAACACATTCAAACAAAGCTTTAAATCAAATGAAAGTCAAACATATTCAAATGAAAGTCAAACACAGTCAAACAACAAATGAAAGTCAAATACATTTACAAAGCTAATTGAATCAAATGAAAGTCAAACACATTCAAACAAAGCTATTTGAATCAAATGAAAGTCAAATTCATTCTACAAAGCTAATTGAATCAAATGAAAGTCAAACACATTCAAACAAAGCTATTTGAATCAAAAAGTCAAATACATTCTACAAAGCTAGAATCAAATGAAAGTCAACACATTAAAACAAGCTATTTGAATCAAATGAAAGTCAAATACGTTCTACAAAGCTAATTGAATCAAATAAAAGTGAAACACATTCAAACAAAACTATTTAAATCAAATGAGAGTCAAATACATTCAAACAAAGCTAATTAATCAAATAAAGTCAAATACATTCTACAATGCTAATTGAATCAAACAACATTCTACAAAGCTAATTGAATCAAATGAAAGTCAAACACATTCAAACAAAGCTAATTGAATCAAATGAAAGTCAAATACATTCAACAAAGCTAATTAAATCAAATGAAAGTCAAACATTCAAAAAAGCTAATTGAATCAATGAAAGTCAAGCACATTCAAACAAAGCTATTGAATCAAATGAGAGTCAAATACATTCAAACAAAGCTAATTAAATAAAAAAAAGTCAATACATTCTACAAAGCTAATTGAATTAAATTAAAGTCAAACATTCAAAAAGCTAATTGAATCAAATGAAAGTCAAACACATTCAAACAAAGATTTCGAATCAAATGAAAGTCAAATACATTCTACAAACTAATTGAATCAAATGAAAGTCAAACACATTCAAATAAAGCTATTTGAATCAAATGAAAGTCAAATACATTCTACAAAGCTAATTGAATCAAATGAAAGTCAAACACATTCAAACAAAGCTATTTGAATCAAATGAGAGTCAAATAAATTCAAACTAATTCAAAAAAGTAAAATACATTCTACAAAGCTAATTGAATCAAATGAAATTCAAACACATTCAAACAAAGCTATTTGAATCAAATGAGAGTCAAATAAATTCAAACAAAGCTAATTAAATCAAATAAAAGTAAAATACATTCTACAAAGCTAATGAATCAAATTCAACATTCAAACAAAAATCAAATGAAAGTCAAACACATTCAAAAAAAGCTTTTTAAAATGAAAGTCAAACACATTCAAACAAAGCTATATAAATCAAATGAAAGTGAAATGCATTCTACAAAGCAAATTGAATTAAATGAAATTAAAACAAATTCAAACAAAGCTATTTGAATCAAATGACAGTCAAATACATTAACAAAGCTAATTGAATCAATTGAAAGTCAAACACATTCAAACAAAGCTATTTGAAGAAAATGAAAGTCAAATACATTCTACAAAGCAAATTGAAACAAATGAAAGTCAAACACATCAAACAAAGTTATTTGAGTCAAATGAAAGTCAAATACATTCTACAAAGCTAATTGAATCAAATGAAAGTCAAACACATTCAAACAAAGCTATTTGAATCAAATGAAAGTTAAATACACAAAGCTAATTGATCAAATGAAAGTCAAACACAATCAAATAAAGCTATTCAAATGAAAGTCAAACACATTCAAACAAAGCAATTCTACAAAGCTAATTGAATCAAATGAAAGTTAAACGCATTCAAACAAAGCTATTTAATCAAATGAAGTCAAATACATTCTACAAAGCTAATTGAATCAAATGAAAGTCAAACACATTCAAACAAAGCTAATTAATCAAATGAAAGTCAAATACATTCAAAAAGCTAATTGAATCAAATGAAAGTCAAAACATTCAAACAAAGCTATTGAATCAAATGAGAGTCAAATACATTCAAACAAGCTAATTAAATCAAAAAAAGTCTAATACATTCTACAAAGCTAATTGAATTAAATTAAAGTCAAACACATTCAAACAAAGCTATTTGAATCAAATGAAAAACACATTCAAATTTCGAATCAAATGAAAGTCAAATACATTCTACAAAGCTAATTGAATCAAATGAAAGTCAAACACATTCAAACAAAGCTATTTGAATCAAATGAGAGTCAAATAAATTCAAAAGCTAATTAAATCAAATAAAAGTAAAATACATTCTACAAAGCTAATTGAATCAAACACATTCAAACAAAGCTATTTGAATCAAATGAGAGTTAAATAAATTCAAACAAAGCTAATTAAATTCAAATAAAAGTAAAATACATTCTACAAAGCTAATTGAATCAAATGAAAGTCAAACACATTCAAACAAAGCCTTTTAATCAAATGAAAGTCAAACACATTCAAAAAAAGCTTTTTAATTTAAATGAAAGTCAAACACATTCAAACAAAGCTATATAAATCAAATGAAAGTGAAATGCATTCTACAAAGCAAATTGAATTAAATGAAATTAAAAACATTCAAACAAAGCTATTTGAATCAAATGACAGTCAAATACATTTACAAAGCTAATTGAATCAATTGAAAGTCAAACACATTCAAACAAAGCTATTTGAAGAAATGAAAGTCAAATACATTCTACAAAGCAAATTGAAACAAATGAAAGTCAAACACATCAAACAAAGTTATTTGAGTCAAATGAAAGTCAAATACATTCTACAAAGCTAATTGAATCAAATAAAGTCAAACACATTCAAACAAAGCTATTTGAATCAAATGAAAGTTAAATACGTTCTACAAAGCTAATTGTATCAAATGAAAGTCAAACACAATCAAATAAAGCTATTCAAATGAAAGTCAAACACATTCAAACAAAGAAAATTAAAGAAAGTGAAATGTTTCTACAAAGCTAATTGAATCAAATGAAAGTTAAACGCATTCAAACAAAGCTATTCAATCAAATGAAGTCAAACAGCTAATTGAATCAAATGAAAGTCAAATTCAAAGCTAATTGAATCAAAAAGTCAAATACATTCAACAAAGCTAATTGAATCAAATGAAAGTCAAACACATTCAAACAAAGCTATTGAATCAAATGACATTCAAACAAAGCTAATTAAATCAAATAAAAGTCTAATACATTCTACAAAGCTAATTGAATTAAATTAAAGTCAAACACATTCAAAAAAGCTATTTGAATCAAATGAAAGTGAAACACATTCAAACAAAGATTTGAATCAAATGAAAGTCAAATACATTCTACAAAGCTAATTGAATCAAATGAAAGTCAAACACATTCAAACAAAGCTATTTGAATCAAATGAAAGTCAAATACATTCTACAAAGCTAATTGAATCAAATAAAAAACACATTCAAACAAAGCTATTTAAATCAAATGAAGTCAAATACATTCTACAAAGCAAATTGAATCAAATGAAAGTCAAACACATCAAACAAACAAATGAAAGTCAAATACATTCACAAAGCTAATTGAATCAAATGAAAGTCAAACACATTCAAACAAAGCTATTTGAATCAAATGAAGTCAAAATTCAAATAATTAATTCAAATAAAGTAAAATACATTCTACAAAGCTAATTGAATCAAATGAAATTCAAACACATTCAAACAAAGCTATTTGAATCAAATGAGAGTCAAATAAATTCAAACAAGCTAATTAAATCAAATAAAAGTAAAATACATTCTACAAAGCTAATTGAATCAAATGAAAGTCAAACACATTCAAACAAAGCCTTCAAATGAAAGTCAAACACATTCAAAAAAAGCTTTTTAATAAATGAAAGTCAAACACATTCAAACAAAGCTTAAATCAAATGAAAGTGAAAGCAAATTGAATCAAATGAAGTCAAATACACAAAGCTAATTGAATCAATTGAAAGTCAAACATTCAAACAAAGCTATTTGAAAAAATGAAAGTCAAATACATTCTACAAAGCAAATTGAAACAAATGAAAGTCAAACACCACAAATGAAAGTCAAATAAATTCTACAAAGCTAATTGAATCAAATGAAAGTCAAACACATTCAAACAAAGCTATTTGAATCAAATGAAAGTCAAATACGTTCTACAAAGCTAATTGATCAAATGAAAGTCAAACAATCAAATAAAAGCTATTTCAAATGAAAGTCAAACACATTCAACAAAGTTCTACAAAGCTAATTGAATCAAATGAAAGTTAAACGCATTCAAACAAAGCTATTTGAATCAAATGAGAGTCAAATACATTCTACAAAGCTAATTGAATCAAATGAAAGTCAAACACATTCAAACAAAGCTAATTGAATCAAATGAAAGTCAAATACATTCAACAAAGCTAATTGAATCAAATGAAAGTCAAACACATTCAAACAAAGCTATTGAATCAAATGAGAGTCAAATACATTCAAATAATTAAATCAAATAAAGTCTAATACATTCTACAAAGCTAATTGAATTAAATTAAAGTCAAACACATTCAAACAAAGCTATTTAATCAAATGAAAGTCAAATTCAAACAAAGATTTGAATCAATGAAAGTCAAATACATTCTACAAAGCTAATTGAATCAAATGAAAGTCAAACACATTCAAATAAAGCTATTTGAATCAAATGAAAGTCAAATACATTCTACAAAGCTAATTGAATCAAATGAAAGTCAAACACATTCAAACAAAGCTATTTGAATCAAATGAGAGTCAAATAAATTCAAACAAAGCTAATTAAATCAAATAAAAGTAAAATACATTCTAAAAGCTAATTGAATCAAATGAAAGTCAAACACATTCAAACAAAGCTTTTAAATCAAATGAAAGTCAAACATATTCACAAATCAAACAAAGTTATTTGAATCAAATGAATCAAATACCAAAGCTAATTGAACAAATGAAAGTCAAACACATTCAAAAATCAAAAAGTCAAAGCTAAATCAAATGAAAGTCAAAGCTCAACAAAGCGAATAAATGAAAGTGCTATTGAATCAATTGAAAGTCAAAGCTCAAATGAAAGTCAACACATTAAAACAAAGCTATTTGAATCAAATGAAAGTTCTACAAGCTAATTGAATCAAAAAAGTGAAACACATTCAAACAAAGCTATTTAAATCAAATGAAGTCAAATACATTCAAACAAAGCTAATTAAATCAAATAAAAGTCAAATACATTCTACAAAGCTAATTGAATCAAATGAAAGTCAAATACATTCTACAAAGCTAATTGAATCAAATGAAAGTCAAACACATTCAAACAAAGCTAATTGAATCAAATGAAAGTCAAATACATTCAAAGCTAATTAATCAAATGAAAGTCAAACACATTCAAACAAAGCTAATTGAATCAAATGAAAGTCAAGCACATTCAAACAAAGCTATTGAATCAAATGAGAGTCAAATACATTCAACAAAGCTAATTAAATCAAAAAAAAGTCTAATACATTCTACAAAGCTAATTGAATTAAATTAAAGTCAAACACATTCAAACAAAGCTAATTGAATCAAATGAAAGTCAAACACATTCAAACAAAGAAATCAAATGAAAGTCAAATACATTCTACAAAGCTAATTGAATCAAATGAAAGTCAAACACATTCAAATAAAGCTATTTGAATCAAATGAAAGTCAAATACATTCTACAAAGCTAATTGAATCAAATGAAAGTCAAACACATTCAAACAAAGCTATTTGAATCAAATGAGAGTCAAATAAATTCAAAAAAAGCTAATTAAATCAAACATTCCAAAGCTAATTGAATCAAACACATTCAAACAAAGCTATTTGAATCAAATGAGAGTCAAATGCTACAAACATTCTACAAAGCTAATTGAATCAAATGAAAGTCAAACACATTCAAACAAAGCCTTTTAATCAAATGAAAGTCAAACACATTCAAAAAAAGCTTTTTAATTTAAATGAAAGTCAAACACATTCAAACAAAGCTATATAAATCAAATGAAAGTGAAATACATTCTACAAAGCAAATTGAATCAAATTCAAATACACAAAGCTAATTGAATCAACAAACACATTCAAACAAAGCTATTTGAAAAAATGAAAGTCAAATACATTTTACAAAGCTAATTGAATCAAATGAAAGTCAAACACATTCAAACAAAGCTATTTGAATCAAATGAAAGTTAAATACACAAAGCTAATTGTATCAAATGAAAGTCAAATCAAAAAGCTCAAATGAAAGTCAAACACATTCAAAAAAATTAAAATGAAAGTGAAATGTATTCACAAAGCTAATTGAATCAAAAAGTTAAATTCAAACAAAGCTATTTGAATCAAATGAAGTCAAATACATTCTACAAAGCTAATTGAATCAAATGAAAGTCAAATTCAAACAAAGCTAATTGAATCAAATGAAAGTCAAATACATTCAACAAAGCTAATTGAATCAAATGAAAGTCAAACACATTCAAACAAAGCTATTGAATCAAATGAGAGTCAAATACATTCAAACAAGCTAATTAAATCAAATAAAAGTCTAATACATTCTACAAAGCTAATTGAATTAAATTAAAGTCAAACACATTCAAACAAAGCTAATTGAATCAAATGAAAGTCAAATTCAAACAAATTAATCAATGAAAGTCAAATACATTCTACAAAGCTAATTGAATCAAATGAAAGTCAAACACATTCAATAAAGCTATTTGAATCAAATGAAAGTCAAATACATTCTACAAAGCTAATTGAATCAAATGAAAGTCAAAACATTCAAACAAAGCTATTTGAATCAAATGAGAGTCAAATAAATTCAAACAAAGCTAATTAAATCAAATAAAAGTAAAATACATTCTAAAAAGCTAATTGAATCAAATGAAAGTCAAACACATTCAAACAAAGCCTTTTAAATCAAATGAAAGTCAAACATTTCAAAAGAAAAATGAAAGTCAAACACACTCAAATGAAAGTCAAATACACAAAGCTAATTGAACAAATGAAAGTCAAACACATTCAAACAAAGCTATTTGAATCAAATGAAAGTCAAATCATTCTACAAAGCTAATTGAATCAAATGAAAGTCAAACACATTCAAACAAAGCTAATTGAATCAAATGAAAGTCAAATACATTCAACAAAGCTAATTGAATCAAATGAAAGTCAAACACATTCAAACAAAGCTATTTGAATCAAACATTCTACAAAGCTCAAATGAAAGTCAAACACATTCAAACAAAGCTATTTGAATCAAATGAAAGTCAAATACATTCTACACAAAGCTAATTGAATCAAATAAAAGTGAAAACACATTCAAACAAAGCTATTTAAATCAAATGAGAGTCAAATACATTCAAACAAAGCTAATTAAAAATAAAAGTCAAAGGAATCAAATTCAAATACATTCTACAAAGCTAATTGAATCAAATGAAAGTCAAACACATTCAAACAAAAGCTAATTGAATCAAATGAAAGTCAAAACATTCAACAAAGCTAATTAAATCAAATGAAAGTCAAACACATTCAAACAAAGCTAATTGAATCAAATGAAAGTCAAACACATTCAAACAAAGCTGAATCAAATGAGAGTCAAATACATTCAACAAAGCTAATTAAATAAAAAAGTCAAATACATTCTACAAAGCTAATTGAATTAAATTAAAGTCAAACACATTCAAACAAAGCTAATTGAATCAAATGAAAGTCAAACACATTCAAACAAAGATTTGAATCAAATGAAAGTCAAATACATTCTACAAAGCTAATTGAATCAAATGAAAGTCAAACACATTCAAAAAAGCTATTTGAATCAAATGAAAGTCAAATACATTCTACAAAGCTAATTGAATCAAATGAAAGTCAAACACATTCAAACAAAGCTATTTGAATCAAATGACAAAGTCAAACATTCCAAAGCTAATTGCAAACACATTTAAATCAAATGAGAGTCAAATAATTCAAACAAAGCTAATTAAATCAAATAAAAGTAAAATACATTCTACAAAGCTAATTGAATCAAATGAAAGTCAAACACATTCAAACAAAGCCTTTTAATCAAATGAAAGTCAAACACATTCAAAAAAGCTTTTTAATTTAAATGAAAGTCAAACACATTCAAACAAAGCTATATAAATCAAATGAAAGTGAAATGCATTCTAAAAGCAAATTGAATTAAATGAAATCAAATTCAAACAAAGCTATTTGAATCAAATGACAGTCAAATACATTTACAAAGCTAATTGAATCAATGAAAGTCAAACACATTCAAACAACTATTTGAAGAAATGAAAGTCAAATACATTCTACAAAGCAAATTGAAACAAATGAAAGTCAAACACAGTCAAACAAAGTTATTTGAATCAAATGAAAGTCAAATACATTCTACAAAGCTAATTGAATCAAATGAAAGTCAAACACATTCAAACAAAGCTATTTGAATCAAATGAAAGTGTTCTACAAAGCTAATTGTATCAAATGAAATCAAATAAAGCTATTAAGTCAAATGAAAGTCAAACACATTCAAACAAAGAAAATTAAATGAAAGTGAAATATTCTACAAAGCTAATTGAATCAAATGAAAGTTAAACGCATTCAAACAAAGCTATTTGAATCAAATGAGAGTCAAATACATTCTACAAAAGCTAATTGAATCAAATGAAAGTCAAACACATTCAAACAAAGCTAATTGAATCAAATGAAAGTCAAATACATTCAAACAAAGCTAATTGAATCAAATGAAAGTCAAACACATTCAAACAAAGCTATTCGAATCAAATGAGAGTCAAATACATTCAAACAAAGCTAATTAAATCAAATAAAAGTCTAATACATTCTACAAAGCTAATTGAATTAAATTAAAGTCAAACACATTCAAACAAAGCTAATCAAATGAAAGTGAAACACATTCAAACAAAGATTTGAATCAAATGAAAGTCAAATACATTCTACAAAGCTAATTGAATCAAATGAAAGTCAAACACATTCAAACAAAGCTATTTGAATCAAATGAAGTCAAAGTAAAGCTAATTGAATCAAACACATTCAAACAAAGCTATTTGAATCAAATGAGAGTCAAATAAATTCAAACAAAGCTAATTAAATCAAATAAAAGTAAAATACATTCTACAAAGCTAATTGAATCAAATGAAAGTCAAACACATTCAAAAAAGCCTTTTAAATCAAATGAAAGTCAAACACATTCAAAAAAGCTTTTTAATTTAAATGAAAGTCAAACACATTCAAACAAAGCTATATAAATCAAATGAAAGTGAAATGCATTCTACAAAGCAAATTGAATTAAATGAAATTAAAACAAATTCAAACAAAGCTATTTGAATCAAATGACAGTCAAATACATTCTACAAAGCTAATTGAATCAATTGAAAGTCAAACACATTCAAACAAAGCTATTTGAAGAAAATGAAAGTCAAATACATTCTACAAAGCAAATTGAAACAAATGAAAGTCAAACACACAAACAAAGTTATTTGATCAAATGAAAGTCAAATACATTCTACAAAGCTAATTGAATCAAATGAAAGTCAAACACATTCAAACAAAGCTATTTGAATCAAATGAAAGTTAAAATACGTTCTACAAAGCTAATTGTATCAAATGAAAGTCAAACACAAATCAAATAAAGCTATTGAGTCAAATGAAAGTCAAACACATTCAAACAAAGTTGTTAAAATTAAAAAAAAGTGAAATGTATTCTACAAAGCTAATTGAATCAAATGAAAGTTAAACGCATTCAAACAAAGCTATTTGAATCAAATGAGAGTCAAATACATTCTACAAAGCTAATTGAATCAAATGAAAGTCAAACACATTCAAACAAAGCTAATTGAATCAAATGAAAGTCAAATACATTCAAAAAGCTAATTGAATCAAATGAA
The DNA here is from genome assembly GCF_001683475.1 of Chenopodium quinoa. Classification (NCBI taxonomy): domain Eukaryota; kingdom Viridiplantae; phylum Streptophyta; class Magnoliopsida; order Caryophyllales; family Amaranthaceae; genus Chenopodium; species Chenopodium quinoa. Next base: position 74,431 of record NW_018745103.1, read on the forward strand.
AAGTCAAACACATTCAAACAAAGCTATTCGAATCAAATGAGAGTCAAATACATTCAAACAAAGCTAATTAAATCAAATAAAAGTCAATACATTCTACAAAGCTAATTGAATTAAATTAAAGTCAAACACATTCAAACAAA